>NW_014577101.1:664206-691090 GCF_000485595.1 Priapulus caudatus | reverse complement strand
TTCCGATTCTGCGAGGTTTCCAGCGTCCGTAAGTAATCGTACGGCTGAATCTAACGGCTAGTAAATGACGAATTCGCCTTCGTTTATTGAAGTCACACTCCTTCCCTTTATCCTACTTCTGATGTATCTACTGATATAGGTAGGCCCCTCATATATTATCACGCGCGGTTAATACAATGACAATGTTTGTCCTTATTTTAACCCCCCTGATATTATATATATACTAGTCATATATTATATATATTATTTAATTATTCAATATATTATATTGGTTATAAATTGCGGCTATGATTATAATATTTATATATATGGCGACACGAGATTTCCGCTCAGCCGCAGCCGTCACAGTCCCCGGCGTTCTGCACTCCCGGCCTGTAACCGCTGCAGGAATATTGTACCGTTTCTATTGGCCCCACTCTGGTTGTTACCAGGCTCGGGATAAGAAGCCCCGGACCTTATTCCCGGCGTAAACACTTGTCATTTTTGATTGTGTTTGTTTGTTCTGGTGGACTTGCTACAATCACAGTGGTTCGAAACAGTGGTAGAGTCTCGCGTGAACGTGCGGAAAAACGTTACATATACATATATAAACAGTCAAATTATAGAATAAGGGTGTTGAAAATTTTGAATTTTAAACACCCTTATTCTATAATATTGACTATCCGTTTTATCTACATGTCGGCACGGTTGTTTGTGCACTGTTGACCTTTTACTACCCTACCGTTATGGTACGTATTACGTATATATCATTATATATGATCAGGCGATGAGAATTTTCCTCGGATCTGAGAAATTTCTCGGATTTCACTGTCTCTGGAGTCGATTTTGTGGAACGTCTAAATTCGATATGTAAAACCTGTATTTCAACTGTCAACAATACATTTATTCATTAAGATTCTTCTCTGTCCACAAAGCACTATTAATTCACTTGTGTTCCATTGTATTCCTATATGTTCGCTTGATCCGACAAAACCTGCCACGTGTGACCATAACACCATTGTTCATTCTAGCCATTTATCAAATGGGATCCTGGGCCCCTTATTGTTCCAATTTAGGGGGCCATTGCAAGTGCCGAAGGTGCGAAGCCTTGCTAGAAGGGTCCGGGGTCATGCCTTCCCGGAATTTTTTTTTTAGGCAAGCATCAAAATGGTATGTTTTTATTATAAGATTGTTAAAATATAAACGATATAAAGATCGTTCGTAAAATCTACATGAAGCTTTATTATACTTATAACGCGAACGGGCGCTTGATCAAAATAATTTTGCATCCATAACAATTTATTTGCGTCGGGTGAGCGCGGACGCTGCATTCAGATGCGGCTTTACAATAAATATTGCATTACTAACGCAAGGGCGCACCCGAAAATGAATGTGTTACACACTCTATGTGGTACGAACCCACTGAGCTGTAAGTAATACGAAACTGTTAACTAGAAATCACACTAACATGGACAGTTTTAAAACATCATTGCAAGGTTATGTTTAATGACCACTGACCACTTGTAAGTACACAGAATGCAAGAAATCCAGTAAGTCTAGGTTTACAAATTGTGATTGCCAGTGAAAACTGAATTAATCTCTTCATACCCGCCCAGTGGGCACACGACAAACAAACAAAAACATTTTACACATAATGATAATGTGAGAACGTTGTAATATTATATAACAATAACACATTATTTTTGTATTTATCAACAAGTAAAACACATTGTATTAGTTATAATGAAATGAATGAATAGTTGGCTTCGCCCCCCCCCTCCATCCAACTTGTGATTTTCTCTGAAAATGAAATTCTTTATTCTCATCCTTCTATATATAGAAGATTTTTTTCTGTGAGCACGGTTGCAACGTACAAGTTCTCAGTAAGCCGGGAATGTCAGCAACGAAGGGTGCGTTTTAACCACATCACTGGCATGGAGTTATATGGTATCAGGAGCTAATAATGACAAATTTGTCATTATTAGCTCCTGATGGTATCAGGTGACGTCACTGCGTAACTTGGTTCGCGCTTGACGTTCCTGCGTTGCAGTTTATATAATTGTTTACATGTAAGGGGAAAATTGTGAGTGATGGATTACAGGAAAAAAACTTGCTTCAGTATCTTAAACTAAACTAATGAAGACGATGTGACGACAGTTACTGAAAGCAGGAACCATGTTTTTCTCCCTCCGAAAAAAAACCTGAATACAAAATGGCATGGGAAATTGGGAACCATCACAGCGATGTCGCATGCAGTACGTAGCGCTCATAGGGCTATGTCTCCCAGGGTACTACTGGAACGTACCCTGGTAACTATTTGATATGGTTATTGAGGACATGGTCTGACGGAGCGATTGAAAAACGTTTTTGTTTCAGCGGTGACCTAGCATTTTTATGGCTTTATTGAAATGACCATGAAATGTACTTTCTGCTGACATGTGAAGAGTAAGTGTCGGATAGCCTTTTGACCCTCAAGAGGAGGGTTAAACATGGATTTGTTTACTGTTAGAAAGAATGTGACTGCCGGGTTTGCTAGTAGAATCTATACATGCCTGGATGTATGAGGCTACAATGTCACTGAAATTTCAAAGGCTAAATTTGGTTGAAGAAGGTTTATGCTCCTTAAATCGTATAATTTCTATGGCATTCTGTACTGTCAGTGTGTTACATGTAACTTATGCCACTGCCAGTGCATGTGGCGGTGATAGTACGGTGTAGTTTTTGCCTGCGTTAATTAGTTACAGGTGGCAGCTCTCTATTTTAGCCTGTAGGCTTGCGTAGGTAAATGGATGAGTGCTTACCTATTCTGTCTTGCTAATAGTTGTTGCTATATACTACGTACGATGGGAGCTTTCATCTTTAATCTTGAGACACTCAAACGTACGCGCCATCTCGTGGCAACTGAACTTTCATAACGATCCCAACGAACATTTCTTCGAGAAGGTTTCTGATACCATCCCAGTGTTCGAAATAAGGGCTATCCGTTTGTCCGTACTTGTCCATTTCCACGGAGGACAAGTAGATCTGTCCGGTAGCTTGTCCGCCGGAGAAGGAGAGAGAGAAAGAGAGAGAGCACGTGCAAGAGTGAGAGAGAAAGAGAGAGATAGAGAGAAAGACAAAGACAAAGAAAGAGAGAGACAACGAGGGAGAGTGAGTGTGAGTGAGCGAGAGAGAGGGAGAGAGAGCGCGCGAAGGGAAGAGAGAGCAAGAGAGAGAGAGAGAGAGAGAGTGTGATCGAGCGAGAGAGAGAGGGAGAGAGTGATCGAGCGAGAGAGAGAGCACAAAGGGAAGAGAGAGCAAGAGCGAGAGAGCGAAAGAGAAAGAATAAGAGAGACAACGAGGGAGAGTGAACGTGGCGATGGGAAGGTGCTCTTGATTTGTTTGCCAGTGAGTTTAGCATCAGAACACCTGCCGTCATGTGAGCGCTGTCGCTCTGCGGCACTTGTTATGTATATCAGAAGCAGATAATAGGAAAGGAGTGTGACTTCAATAAACAAGGGAAATTCGTCATTTACTAGCCTTAGAATACCTACGATTTACTACGCGTAACTCAACCAACTTGAGCTCAAATCGTACACAGTACATTCGCCTAGCATCATGCAAAATCGTTTCCCCGTATACACCCGCAATCCGGAGATACAGACTAAAACGTACGACACGATTCTCCATTTTGTTGCCAGAAAACCGAATGTATAAACCGCCTAACTTGAAACAATAGGCAGCTACTAACGACTCTTGCGCACTCTTGTGCCCTCGGCGATGCGGTGTGGCTCGCTGGGAGATTGGACATCGGCGAGCTAATCTTTTACCTATTTACAGCTGGTATGCCCCACGCACGCACGCCTACTGCAATCAGCAGCAGCTCTAGCTCCAATCTCCCAGCGAGCCGCACCGCATTGCCAAGAGGGCACAAGAGTGCGCAAGAATCGTTAGTAGCTGCCTATTGTTTCAAGTTAGGCGGGTTATACATTCGGTTTGCTGGCAACAGAATGGAGAATCGTGACGTACGTTTTAGTCTGTATCTCCAGATTGCGGGTGTATACGAGGAAACCATTTCGCACGATTCTAAGCGAATGTACTGTGTAGGATTTGAGCTCAAGTTGATTGAGTTACGCGTAGTAAATCGTAGGTAATCTAAGGCTAGTAAATGACGAATTTCCCTTGTTTATTGAAGTCACACTCCTTCCCTATTATCTACTTCTGATGTATATGTATAGGTAGGCCCCATATATTATCAGGGGTTAATAATGACAATGTTTGTCATTATTAACCCCCTGATATTATATATATACAGTATATATTATATATATTATTTTATATATTAATTATATATTGGTATAATTGGTATATAGTTATATAGTATTATAATATACCGTAAGAATTTCGTCTGCGCAGCGTCACATCCCCGCGTTCTGGCTCCCGGCGTAGCCTCGCAGGAATTTGTACCGGTTTTATGCGCACTCTGGTCTTTTGACAGGGCGGAATGCAAAGCCGCGACCTATTCCCGGCGTAAACACTGTCATTTTTGAGTCTGTGTTGTTTGTTCTGTGCGACTTTACAATCCAGTGGTCGACATTTGGGGGGTTAGAAGTCTCCGCCGTTGACACGGGCAAAAAGCGTTATCATATACCATATATAAAAGTCAAATTATAGAATAAGGTGTTGAAAATTTTGAATTTTAAACACCCTTATTCTATAATTTGACTACGTTTTTATCTACATGGGTGTTTGTGTGTGACTTTACTACTACGTATGTATATATATATATATATAGGGATGATAATTTTCCTCGGATCGAGAATTTCTCGATTCACTGTCTCTGGAGCCGATTTATGTGGAAACGTCTAAATTCGATATTCAAAACCTGTATTTCAACTGTCATCAATACATTTATTCATTAAGATTCTTCTCTGTCCACAATGCACTATAATTCACTGTGTTCCCAATTGTATTCCTACTATGTGGTCGCCTCTGATCCGCAGAAACTGGGGCCACGTGTGACCATAACATCCGATTGTCTCATCTCTAGCCAATTTATCAAATGGGATCTGGGCCTTCTTATTGTTCCAATTTAGGGCCAAGTATGAAATGCCGAAGGTCGAAAGGCCTTTTTCGCTAGAAGGGTCGGGGTCATGCCTTCCGGCAAATTTTTTTTTAGCAAGCACAAAATGGATGTTTTTATTATAAGATATTTTCGTTGAAAATAAAATACGATATAAAGAGGCGTTCGTGAAAAGATCTAGCATGAAGCGTTTATTGATACTTATATACGCGAACGGGCGCCTTGATACAAACATAATTTATGCATCATAACAATTGTATTTGCGTCGGGTGGCGCGAGGGGGCGCTGGCATTCAGATGCGGCTTGTACAATAAATATATGCAGTTACTAACGCAAGGGCGGCACCCGAAATATGAGATGTGTTACACACTCTATTGGTACGAACCGCACTGAGGCTGTAAGTAATACTGAACACTGTTAACCTAGAAACACACAACAGGACAGTTTTAAACAATCATTGCAAGGTTATGTTTAATGACGCGACTGACCACTGTAAGTACACAGAATGCAAGAATCTCGAGTAAGTCTAGGTCTTATCAAATTGTGAATTGCCAGTGAAAACCGAGTATCTCTTCATACTCCGCCCAGTGGCACACGACAACAAAATAAAACATTTTAAGCACATAATGGAAATGTGGAGAACGTTGTAATATTATATAACAAATACAATTATTTTTACGTATTTATCAACAGTAATCACATTTGTAGTTAGTTATAATGAATTGAATGAATAGTTGGCGTCGCCCACCCCCCCATCCAACTTGTGAATTTCTCGCTGAAATGAAATTCTTTATTCGTCATCCTTTCTATATATAGATAAGATTTTTTCATCTGTGAGCACGGTTTGCAACGTACAAGTGTCTTCAGTAAGCCGGGAATGTCAGAGCAACGAAGGGTGAAGTTTTAAACAACATCATGCATGGAGCTTATATGGTATCAGGACTAGATAATGATCACATTTGTTCATGTATTAGCTCCTGATGGTATCAGGTGACGTCACTGCGATAAGCTTGGTGTTCGCGGTGTGACGTTCCTGCGTGCAGTTTATATAATTGTTTTACATGTTAAGGGGAAAATTGGAGTGATGGATTACAGGAAAAATAAAAACTTGCTTGCGTATCTAAACTAAACTTAAGAATACGATGTGACGACAGTTACTGAAGCAGGAACCGATGTTTTCTCCTCTCCGAAAAAAACCTGAATACAAAAGCACTGGGAAATTGGACCATCACAGGCGATGTCGCATGACAGGTAGCTTAGCGCTCATGAGGCTATTCTCCCAGGGTATACTGGAACGTAGCCCTGTGTAACTATGTGATATGCGTTACAGGGTGTGTGACACGGATTTGTACCAGGGGGGGGGTCTAACGGAACGGCGCAAGACTTGCTCGACACCACGGTGGCTTCGCGGCGGAAGGGGGGGTCTGAGGAATTTTTTGAAATTAGACTCCTTCAGATGCGTTTTCCTCGCATCTGACACACCACAATAACTTCATCCGGACCTCCTGGACCCCTCCCCCTGTACACGCCCCTGGGTTAAGGTTAGGGAGTAGACGTAGGCGACTCCCTAGACTCGTTAGTAGAGTAGGCGAGGTACGGTCCGGCATATTAGATAGTACCAGGGCATTATACGCTCCTGATAGTACCAGGGTACGTTCCGGTATACCGGACCGTACCCAGGGTACGTTCCGGCAGTACCCTGGGGGACATAGGCCCTCTCAGCTGCAGTAGCAGGCTAGCTATTCGAGATTAACGGGGTTTTAAGGTTGTTTACGGGCTTTTTTTATCAGTACACACACAACCGTGTAACAGAACGTTTTTCATTGAATGCGTAACAATGTAATATATACACAGATATTATATATAATATAAATATAATATATATATTAATCAAGGTTTAGCAAATACAAATTTAGTACAACTTGCATTTCACACAGTGCATTAGCTCCAAGAAACGGTCTTGCTAGGGTTAGAAGACCATAGTATACCAGTTAGAAGACCATATCTATAGACAATCAGTCGCACAGCCTCGTAGGGCTAAAGCCCGGCGCACACGTGAGTAATTTTACTTAAATAAAATGATGCATACGTCAAAATACTCACGCGAAATATTTTCAGCGTCCGCCGCACACGTGAGTATATCAGTATAATTACTCAAGGTATAAGTGGTAATGTAGATCACGTGACTGTGCGCAGCCAATACTGGGCGCAGTCATTTTTAAAATGATTTAAACGCAAGCGCTGTGAGTATACCAGTGTTGAGTAAATTTACGCAGCTAGCGCGCACACGTGGAGTATTTTGACGCATGAGTCAAAAATTATCAAACATGTTTGATATCGAGTTTCTTGATATGCGTCAGAAAACTCAACGAAAATCCGGCGCACACGTGAGTATTTTGACGCGGGCATCATTTTACTTGGGTAAAAATTACTCACGTGTATGGTGTACGAACGAGGTCATACAACAAATATGCTTAAATGGACATAATTTTAGCTTAGATGGACGTAAAAATTGCTTAAATGGACCTAAATATGCTGATTTGGCTAAATAGGCGCTGATAGAGCTGATAAGCAAAACAACTGCTGATTGATGCAAAACAACTGCTGATTGATACAAACAACATGTTCAAATGCCTATATCAGCAGAATAAACGCCCATTCACGCTAAACAAATGTCCATTTCAGCAAATATGTCTCCCTCTTGCTGATATCAGCACTAACAAATGTTCATTTCAGCATAATTGTCTCCCTTTTGCTGATATCAGCGCTAACAAAAGTCCATTTCAGCATAAATGGCTGCCTTTTGCTGATATCAGCGCTAAGAAGGGCTATATCAGCAGTTATATGCTAATTAGGCAAACATTTTTACCATTTTGCACACGGGACGCAGGCCAAACATAGTAGTACTAGTAGCCGCGTGCGTGCGTGCGCGTGTGTGCAAATATAGCTGATTTGGCGTAAACTTACTTGCATGAGCCCATATAGCTCTTTCGATATCAGGGTCACTGGGTACAGAAGTACGTGGCGCCATTCTTACGTTGTTCCAACATTAGCCTGAGGAGCACTACTGAAATTAAACAGCTAATCATTCAAGAAGACAATAATATTAATGTGTTTTTATTATTTATACTGAACCACTAGCATATACATTGAACACAGCTGCCATCTACACCAAAAAATTCTCCTAATTCTATTAACTGATATTTTATACGTTAAAATAACGATGATATTGGTTACAACGAAGAAAATATATAACCATAAATATTTAATTGGTGCAGAATACGGATTTGTGCAAAATTCGTACATTGACACTGGAAAAAACTGTTGTGTGAAGTTTATACATTGAAATTGTGGTTATTAAGCTTGAATAAAGTGTATTCTGCTTATGTAATGAAACTAGATTAGTATTATATACTCTTCACTTTTTCTGCCTATGGACGCCATCTGTTGGCTAATGTCACAGTTACGCTTCACAGTCACAGATACGGATGAAATTAATTTCGTTTACTAATTTTACAAGGTAACAGAGGCATATAAAGATATCCTGCAAACGCACGCACATGAAACACACGCGCGCGTATATAAGCACAGAGTCCACACACACACCGTGCAGAAATGCAAGCACAACGCTCCCGTACCCGCACGCAGCCTCCGCGCTTGTGTTATGTACCGCGCGCGTAAGTACGTACAGCGTACAGAGGGGCCATATCCTGAGCAAATTGATTATTTCTAGGCAATTATTGGGCCTGTTGGAGACAAAATTTATTGACCAAATTGAATAGTAGCAAAAAATTGGTTACTTTGGTTCTGATTAAAAAATAAATTGCAAATTAGGTGAGATATTTATTTGACTGAATGGATAATTTTGTTCAATTACTCATTGCATTTATTTAAACTTTTCCACTTTAATATGAGGAACATTTTTTTCTTTGTTGGAGAGCAGGTTCGTGCCTTATGTCCTTATCCGCCGGAGGCTATGTCCTTGACAGCAACCTGACACTGAACAACAGAAAGAATGTCTATCTCTCTCTGCAGTCTCTGCCTGGCACAATGACATGAAAGAATTTCTTACCCACAATGCTCGGCGGGTGAGAATGCCGCCGAGCATGCGCGTAGGTAAGCGCAGATCGTGGATTTGTGGTGGCGGTGATCCGCTGGAGTTGCTGCAACCCTGAGTGGGCCATATTTCTCCCGTTTCTGCGCCGAAAACCTTCCTCTCTGGGATTGGGAAAGCGAGATACCTTTCTTAGTCCTAGCATGGAGAAGGCTGCGGTGTCAGTTGCAGCGGGAGATGCGGGAAACGGCACCAATATGGTAACAGCGACGATGCCTCCCGGTGGCGCAGCAGGTGTTCAGACCACAGCCTGTGGCACAGGTCGGACAGACGTTCACGACGTCATGCCCGAATTGTACGTGGTTTGTGTGTCCGACGAAGAGAACGAGACTGGGCAGGCCAGTGACGGCGATATTGAAGGTAGCCCTCGTGAACGGAAATCATCTCATGGTAAATATTTGGGCCATACCATTACCATTTACAAATACCAGGCGGCTAGGGCCTAGCCTTGTGGCCCCCACAATCTAATCTATAATTATTGTAAATAACAGTCAGGCTTCAGTCGCGGAGTGAGCACCTTGCCTGTTAACCTGGTAATCTAGCAATGTACGCAGCACTGATAAATGCAACACGCTTATTTATTGAAACAACTTCGTTGATTCTATTTGTTATATAGATATATAATTCTGGCCGCACTAATAAAAAAAATCAGGTATTTGTTCATGCAGGATCTCGTTCGTCATGCAGTCACTAAGTTAGTCACTAGTAACTGAGTCAGGTCAAAATCTAACAGATCCTGTTAAGACAACCTAAATAAGGCAAAAAATATAGGTATAACAAATAAGAATAACATATAAGATGTTATAAATTGCTATTATTTTCAGGGAGTAAGGAAGATGTTGATGACTGGAAACCCCCAGATGAGGAATTGCAGCAGAAGATCATCAATCAGGTTGAATTTTACTTCTGCGATGCAAACATAATTAAAGATGCTTTTCTTCTAAAACACGTCCGGAAAAACAAAGAGGGGTTTGTCAGCATCAAGCTTATTACATCCTTCAAGAAGATGAAGAGCCTCACAAAGGATTACCGTAATGTCGCCTACAGTCTACGTAAGTCTGAGAAGTTGCGGGTCAATGACGAGGGGACGAAGGTCAAGCGGATTGAACCGCTTCCCGACTGGGACGAGACCACACCGTCCCGGACCATCGTCGCCATGAATTTGCCTCTCGAAATACCGAGCATCGAGACTGTGAGTCAGATGTTTTCGAAGTGTGGCGAGATCTCGCTAGTGCGAATCCTGCGGCCTGGCAAAGCAGTACCGCCGGACGTGAGACCGCACGCAGCCAGCCATCCTGAGATCGGGCAAACCATGTGCGCCCTAGTGGAGTTCGAGAAGGCAGCGTCGGCTGAGAATGCAGAGAAGCTGATGAACGACAGGTCGGACTGGCGCAGCGGCCTGCGAGTGGTGAAACTCGCAAAGAAGAAGGAAAAAGCCGTCAAGGCAAAAGAGCAAGACAAGCTGAAGAAACAAGGGTCCTCTGGTCAGGCTCTAACGCCGACGGAAGAAGGAATAGCGGGTAAAGATGACAAGAAAAAGCGCAAAAGGAACAAGCGAAGGCCTGGTAGCAAAGGGAGCATGTGCGATGGAGAGGTCTTGTCAGACAACCCGCAGGGAGAGAGGGTACCAGATGTTCACCTGCTCTCACCACACGGGCGACCTCGCAGCTCCACTAGCGAGGGTGAAGGGCTAAATATGTCCAAAGCCGCCGACATCCGAATCAGTAGCCCGCGCTTCGAAGCCAGGCCACGAAGTCGTACGTGGAATGCCCGTGACACCGACTCCATTGAGGATACAAACCGCTTGAGAGTTTCTCCTTGCATAACACCCAAGTCCACACCAACGACTAGCAGGAAAAACACGCCGAAGAGTAGCCCGGGCGTCAGACGCAAAGGCCAGCCGGGAAACAAATCGAGGGAATGTGAGGGTGAGGCGACCGTGTCTCCATCTAGTCCGTGGGTCCAGCGCCGTCTCTTGGCGGCCAGTAGCAGCCCAGGAGTGTCGCCAGTATGTAGTCCCCGACTGGGTAGACGGCAAGTTGGTGACACTTGTGGGCTACTCCGGCAGCCGAAAGGACCGGATGGGTCCACGGGATTTTATGGCGGAATCGGTCGAGGTAAAAGCTGTGCTGGTGTCTCACAGTAAAAATGCATTTGTTGAGCAGACCCAGTTTATGGCAAGGTCATGGTACGTGCAAGCGATAAGGCTAGTTTTATTTGTTTGTAAACGTACATTTGTGAAGAGTAAGACTAAAACGTGTTTAATGGTTGCAATATACATGCAGGATTAGTCGATTCTCTGACACCATGGAACACGTTTAAAGGGAGAGTTTACTCTAGGTTCTAGGGTTATTTTCAGCTAATTTAGGTTATAATTACGCTACATAAAAAGTTTGATGATACAATCGCCATTAGAAATATTTTTTTTTAATGTTTTAAAACTAACGACTACAGTTTGATTACAATGACGGTGGCGCCACTCAAAGCGGACGATCTGATAAGTTGCGCAAAACCACTTTCCAGCCAAGGGCTACAGAGGGTGTTTCTTATTTATTCATTTAAAAGCAAAAGGATTGTAATATCTTATAAACGACATATAGTTTCAGTTATAATTTGGATAAATTTGTCCTAAAATGAACATCGTTCGGTTAAATAGCATTTAGGTATAAATATAATTGCACTTTTGTGATTAGCCCTTGGTCTGTAACGTGCAAAATAAATTGTCAAATACGCAACTTTTTCGGAGTGGCAGCACGGTCGCGGGTGTCATAGCGCCGTTCAAATTTCGTAGCGTTGATGTGTAATTAATTATAACAATAAATTAGGTATCTTGTAACAAATACGTGTGGGTATAGACGATTTGTTATACAGTAAGTACAGTTGTATGCAGTAAAATCCTAGAGGCTACTGTCCCTTTAACATTATGTGGGCGAATTTCCAAAATTAGGTTTAAAATGAAACATTTTGTTTTAATACGTTTTTTGAGAAATGGCTTCCCAATTTTTGAAATTTTATGTTAATGATTATCCCCACCTACTCTACTTGTACAATGTGTGTAAATATACATTACAAATATATGTTGCAAATATATCATTTAGCGGTATTTGTTTTATAGTTGAATTAACATAGTTTTATAGCTGAATTTTATGTTCATAATTTGTCCAAAATGGTGTGAATGTTACATGTTATAAAAATAGCAAATCCCCAAGACATAAATACAAATACATTCTATATGTATTAGTGATCTTCATTTCCTTTGTTGATTCCCCTAACTTGTAGGAACTTTTCTATATCTTCAAGCAAGGTTATCACACATTTCTTTTATGAACATGATTGCTGTTTGATTTTGAGTGCACTTATAGTTTAAATAGAAATATTTTCTTACAATTTGATCCTGTAAGAGACTGAATAATATTTATTGAATTGATTTTACTCATGCAAGAAAGCCTATTGTCTCACGCAGTATGACACGCTCTGTGTATGATAAGACCATAATAACAATATTGTTTGTTTGCAATTTTTTTTATTGATTTTTTACCATTTTTTAATATACATTTTTTTACAAATTGTATCACTACATTATTTAAATCTGTAGGCAACATTTTATGTACCAAGCAAAACAAACATTCAACATAAAAGGTATCTCCACACAAGCACACCCAAGAATGTAGACGCTATGCTGAATTTGTAAAAAGACCCTAAAAAAAAGGGAAAAAAGCCTACCTACCTACCGAAATTTTTCAGCCTCGGTTTGATGAGGGCAAACAAAGAACTTTTTAATCGTGGCCTAATCTGTTTGACCCGCTCACATTTTGTTCTCTGTTATATGCGTGCTAGTTTGAGTGCGATAGGCAATAATAGCACAACTGTATATATTCGTGTGTTGTGGAACTGGTACACTTGAATAAATGTGCTATTAATATTTGTTGCTATTAAAATATTAAGGGACGTGTGTGTTAGGGGGGGTCAGACTAAGGTGCTTCTAACAGGTAACTACTTTATCTTTAAGAATGCAAACATAGCCCTACGTGTATGGCAGGCGAGGTGGGACACAAATGGTATTTAGTGACGGTCACAAATTCGAATTAATGTCTATCATATATATTCTATTTAGACTAGTGACTATCATATATTCCATTTAGTGACAGTCATTAAATCAACCAATCAGATACAACTTATTTTTTCTCAGCCAATCATAGGCATGGAATTATTGATAAACACTAAATGATTTAATGATAGACACTAAATACCATTTGTGTCCCACCTCGCCTGCCATATACGTGTACCTACCCGTATGTATGTGTAAATGTGCCCAACTGAAATGCAAAAGTGCATGCAGGGATATGAGAATTAAAATTGATTTATTATTTTGCCACGTCATGTTGATGGCATGAATATGAATATCATATTATGTTTGTGATACTACTGGCTTTTGGGATGCGCTACTCATTAGCAATATAAATGCAATTTGTTTTCGTTTTACAACCTTGCTCAAAGCACAGCCAGCTTACTTAGACTACCACATAGAAAAAGGGGTTCTGTTATCAATATTTTGGCTAGAAAACTTGTTGTGTTCTGCGTATATACTATTTTCAAATACATTACATTTTGTACGCATTGCATGTAAGCTGGATAGGAGGACAATGAGGAGAGAACAGTGTTAACAACCCAGAAGCAAGTTTAATATTTTTATTTGTTCACATGTACGTTTCAGTGCAGGACGGCTAGATCTATTTAATGGGTCAATAACGGGGAATTTGCCCAAGTTTGTGCATGCAGTGAAACTGTATTAGCCCACTCGCTCATCATTACATAATAGCAAAAGTATCTTAAGGTCAAGTATATGTATATATATATATATACATATATATTCAGCAACAGGTAGGTATTTGGTATAAATATCTGCCAATTTGATAGTGAAAGATTACAATGTTTAAAAATAGCTGCTATATGTGTGTAGTGATACCCTGTTCTGTGATGTTTAGGTTTGAGAAAGCACACCTCTCATACTCTCGTTAGGCAAAATATCGCGTGATGCTGAACAAAGCCTATTTGATCGCCTGCAAATTAAACTAAACCAGGTGGCGTCTTAAAAAGAACAATGTAAAAAAAATTTTTATGTACAATTCTAATAATGCTGACAAATATACTTGTATTGAAATGGTTGCTAAATAACAGTATTATCCCAGTTGCAAAATCGATGAGAATCAAAACTGGCACGATTATGTATGGTATTGCAATATCCTGTATACACCCGAAGGCAGTAAAATACTAAGCATGGCTACAGCTACTTTCCATAATAGTAAGGTAATGTATGTAAACACGATTGTATTGTTACCGGTACCATATGGATGTAATACAAAGTATCGAGGATAAAGTTATTCCTTGATTCACTGCTATAAGATGTTGCTGCTATGCGAGTTGGTAATATAGCCTAAAGTTAAGATTCAAATTGCATCCCGACTGCTTTCATGTTAATCAGAATAAATCTGTTAAAACATGTCGTTTTGCAATGCTATTGCTCATGCCATTTAAATCTGCTATCATTTAGCTGTTCGGCATGTTTATGTGTGACTAATTAAAATATGATCACATAAGTCTGTTTTCACTGTTTGTTGTTGTTGGTGTTGTTGTCGTCACCGTTGTTCTTGGTAGAGTTGATGATACTCACATGAATGTCACCACGTCCTGCACTGTGACTCATTTTCATCAGTTCAAGATAACTATTATTGATGTATAAATATACATTCGCAGGAAATTGATGTTTTGCTTAAACACTGTTTAAATATTTTTAAATTGTACCAGCAAACTATTCGCATTTCCTGCTTCAAATCCATTTCCTGTTTCAATGCCTGTTTAAACGCATTCTCTTAACTGCACCTCTGTGCTACAAGCGAATGCATACCGGGTGTAACCAGGGCTGTAGCTAGGAATTAATGTATGTTGGGGGAGCAAGATGAATGAGCGCCGGAGGCGCTCGCTTCTGGGGGGCATTCTGGGGGCATGCCCCCCAGGAAATTTTGAAATAGAAGCTCTGAAATGCCATTTCAGGTAAGTTACATACCTAAAACTCCCCAAACGGTTAAGCGAGTATTTTATCATCTTAAGTTCCCATTATTCTTTACTGGGTTCTTTTTTTGGCTGGTAGTTTAAAATGTACAAGATAGAATTCAGAGTTTGAAATTCGATGTTCACCAGTATACGTCGGTACATATCAGTGCACGGCCAATGAAAGAAGACATTTATTGATTTTTTACTAATTGTAGGGCCCTAAACTAAGCAAGGGATTATAATGGCCACAATACTGGCCGATACGAATAGATACGATACGATAGAATTGCTTCTTTGATTTTGCTTTGCTATAAGTGCATGTTTGAACCCTGGTACAGTAAGAGATGGTGAAAAGAGCAGAGAAGTTGAAACAGATACTCGTTTTTCGGAGAAAGATGATGGGGCATAAACTACCATACTTCCAGATGTTTTGTAGATTGACATGTACACTGTTGTTTGAGTGATTTTCGTGAGACTGCAAAATGGCAGCTCAGTAAAACGGCATTTAGCGTGAAGGCACGTGTGAGCGGGTGTATACTGCCGATTCATGAATCTCTACAAGACGAATAATCGCTTTGTGTGCGAATGTTAGACTGTTCACGATACAAAACGTGTTCTAAAAATACGGCATACTTCGTCACTGAATGCTTGCGTGGCAGGAGGTGTGTTTACACAGCCAGACTTGGCAGATACCTAATATCCACATGTACAACGTTCAGGCTGGATATAGGCGATGGAAGTGTCATTATTAATAATGCCTGCATTGCGAGTAACAGAAATTATACAGTTTCACGGTCTGTAACACCTTTAATAGCATACAAACTGCAATCAACCACAGGCGATGACATTAAACGTACCAATTATATTATATGAAAGGGGAATTGGATAAATGTACTGTATAACACATAAATTCTATATAAGTTCTATAATATTATTCAAGCCATAGACTAGCAGGGAAAAGTAAAATAATTTACAAGTAAAAATGCTTAGAACCACATAATATTCACAAGTACACTACAGCCAGGTCGTATAATCTAAATGATTGGTTATGCCAATATAGCCTGACCAGCTGAATTCTTTCATGGAGATATATTCTACCTGCTTTAGAAACTGGATTTTCATCATTGGTGTTTTTATCATAGCAATAGAGCAGATATGATGCCAGATTCCATCAAATTACCAAAAGAAATTCTACATGCACCATACAAGCTAGACATCCTAATAGCACAACCATGCGTTGAAGGATTATCACCCCTTCAGCACAATATTTACACATTGCTATATTTGTTTATGCTAATTATGCAATATCAGACCAGTATCCAGTAAGTAGTGAAATCCAATAAATTCCGTAATGAAAAATGTCATTTATCTCTCTAACAGATAATGAGTACAACCACAAGAGTAAGAATCGTGGAATGGCATAAAACGAACTCCTATATATACAAGCTTTACGTGCCAAGTTGAAAAAAGTTTAAAGTTACAATCCTTACTGATGGGTTAATGATGGCCTGCATGCTTCTGCTGTAGATGCTCCTTTACAATCTTGGGCAAATCTTGATTTGTGAAGTAATCTGTAATATTTAGATGACTTAATAGCATTAATCTGTCTTACATTGCAACACGAAATTGTACTGACTAAATTGTAAGAAGGACCAAAATACTGGTTTAATTCAAGGAAAAATTACCACAATGGCTGACTGGTACACATTAAAAATCAAATGTATGTATGAAAGATTCAGGACTTATATATATGTAAGCAGAACGGAAAGTCTTGCACATGTTTTTTCATAGGTACTGAAGCAGTTTATTACCTCCGCCAGGGGTTGGCAGGAGGTTATGTTTTCATCGGCATGTGTTTGTTGGTTTGTGGGTTTGTTTGTGTACAGCCTAACTGAAAAAGTTATGGACGGATTGTCATAAAATATTCAGGATAGGTCAGAAATAGGCTAACTTAGAATTGATTAGATTTTGGTGGTGATCCGGATCCAATTAATTAATTAAATAATTAATTAATACAATTTTCAGGATAGGTCAGAAATGGGGTAACTTAGAATTGATTACATTTTGGTGGTGATCCGGATCCAATTAATTAATAAACTTTTCCACAGTGAGAGAATTCAGCTGCCTTGGCGGAGGTCTGCGCTCTCCGAGTGCTCTAGTTTACTATATAATCACCTGCTGCGAATGTTCGAATGTCTTCAGGTCTTTTCAGCAGGACTTCACTGTAATAAGAGATGTGCATGTTTAATTAATCTATAATCAGTGTAACGCAATCAATGGCTCATAACTTGTTCAACACTTGCAAATGAAGAAAATCACATCATAGGAAGGTTTACTTAGAACTTTATAGAACGCTCTTAGCTAATGCAACATTAACAATTGTGCTAGTAGCAATTAGGTGCTTTGCTTTGCACTTTTGTTTAATCTCAACTTTACAAATTCGAAAAAAATTACACGACAGAAATATATAAATAGATACTTATCTAGCATATAATTTCACATATATACTTATCTATGATTCATGTATAATGTTACATTGTATATAATATATACTTATACTAATATATATATATATATTATATATACTATATATAGTATTTATGTAATAAAATAATATCTCTCTTTGGTACACCCTGTGATAGGATTTTTGAGTTTGGTAATTGTAGAGCTTCACAAAGATGCCACTTACTATGGTGCACAGAATTAACCGATTGCTCAATACCGTTACAGCAGTGCTCTCGATGTACATGCAAGAGATAGACAGCCGCCCTCTATAGAGAGCTCAAATAAACCATGTGCATATCACATGATTTTATATTGTTGGATGTATTATTGGTATAATCAAAAATAAATCCAGGCAAAGAATGACTGCCTTCCACATAGTGAGTCAATAGATTGATAGGTTGATAGGTGTATAATGTATATATATATCTTGGTTTTATAGAACAGCAACATTCTCCGCACACGTAACAATATACTAGGCGCAGTTTCACCGTTTTTCAAATATCAGTGGTTTTAATTGCATGTGTATAGAACACAATGAAAGTTCAATGTAGCTTAGTTCTCAGCAACTTGCCAATCTTCATCTTGTTAGTTACAGGGCGGCCCCAGCTCAGAGACATATAACTAGTTGCACGGTTTCACTTTATAAGTTGAACATCCCAAATATCCCATACATCCCAAATATCCCAAACATCCCATAAAAGTCAAGATTCAATTTATTTTTAGCAGTTTGGTCTGTGGGTACATGCCCACAGTCCATAAGATACAATTGTAAACATTCATCTCTAAATCAGGGTGCGCAATATCGACAGATACTGATGTTCATAACTCCGGTTCGTTACTGTCGTAACTTCCTCATTCGGTGTATTTTTGGCACAACCAGAATGTCTCTTCTTCTGCCTTCTATAGATAATGCATGATAACGACCAAAACACACTGGAGCAACAACCTGTAATGTTCAGCGTTGAAGTCGCAGTTACTGGGCCCGGCGTCGCTGTAGGAAACTAGAGCCTGTTGAACGTTACATGGGCTTACCAATGATTTTGATGCGCTGTGCTAAGGATAACCAAAAGTTTCTCTCAGCTAGACAGCCTTTCCCAATAAACACACCTCAGATCTTATAAAGTGGAACTTCCCTGAACACATAAACTGGTCTGTTCGACAAACGCTATTATAATCCATATAGATAGCTGAGCAGCCTAATTTCGTCAGAAAATGTTTTCTACTTTTTATCACATACTGATAATAACATTATATACAGCATCAATTGATTGGCTATTTATGAAGTGTTGTGCAGCTATGTTGCTGGGAATTAGAAACAATTCTAAACATTTTTATCATTATGGTTGTCATCGCACGTTATCACATGCATGTGCTACAGCTCATTGGAAACATAACTTCTCATTTTCTAAAATGTTCTTGACTGTTATGGTCGGTCATTGTCTCTGTAGTAGTGTGTCTTGACCTTATAAATGCATATATATATATATTTAGTATCATCGCCCGAGTGATTATAGGAAATCCTGCGCGCTGATTGGTCGAGACCTAGGTGAATATATTTCGATAGGTCGATGTAGGTTGATATTTCGATGTAGGGTTTACATTGTAGTGGCACCACAAATGGCGGCTAGATTTGTAAATGTTACGGAAGCCGAAATTGACAAATTTAAAGAAAATGCTGTCCCCAAAAGTACCAAAGATGTGACAAAATTTGGAGTTAAGCTATTTAAAGGTAGGTAGTTAAATTCAAGCTTATTATTGGTTTTTGTTACTCTGATTTCCAATAGATGGCAGGCACTACCTAATTTAAAGAAAATGGTTGCCGACACTTGTTTACATCTAATTTTACGAAACGTTTTATTTTGTCAACAGAGTGGTTTCAGCACTTAGTTCTTTGAAAAAGGTTTACGTTTTCTTTCCTATAATCACTCGGGCAATGATACTAAAACAGTTATTCGCCGAAGGCGAGGTGAATCTAAAACTGTTAAATATATACAACCACTCACCCCAAAAAGTTTGCTAGCATCCCTTCCACTTCGGGATGATCTGAGAGGTACTTTTCATTTTCTAGCCGTGTCTGCACCTGCAAAATTTGGATATATATATATATAGCATTTTATTAAAACAATTCTTCAATCAATGTTTATTCAAGATTTCTCATGTTTTTAGCTCATCTGACGAAGTCAGATGCAGCTTGTAGGATCGCATGATTGTGCATCCGTCCGTCCGTCAACAGTTGGGCACAAATCTTAACCGCTCGACGTACGGTCACGATATTCGGGGGGTGGGGGGGATCGTGAAAAGGACTAAGGATGACAAATTTGGGGGTCAATGGTCAAAGGTCAAGATGTGTAAACGAAGGGGGAATATTTCCACCTTATAGGAGGAAATACGGAATTGCGGCACAAATCTCAACGGCTCGACCTATGCTCTTAATATTCGGTGTATGGTGTGATGGGCAGGAAAAACCATCACCAGTGCGAAATTGGAGGTCACAGGTCAAAGGGCAGTGGGCGAAAGGTCAGATATCAGACATTTTCTGAGGACATGGCCCATAAATGGAGCAGCAGTGGAAACTTTTTTGTTTCAGCGGTGACCTACTATTTTTATCACTTTATTGAAAGGACCATGAAATGTGCTTTCCACTGACGTGCGAAGAGTAAGTGTCTGATAACCTTTTGACCCTCAATAGGAAGGTTAAACATGGTTTCCTGAACTGCCTCAATGACATGACAGTGTTATCATATTAATGGCACATCCATAATCTAGAAACCCAATAAGCCTGGATAGCCGAACGCGTACAGCACAGGCGTCACGGCTCAAAGGTCGTTGGATCGAATCCCATCTGATTTTTTATTATTTACTGTTTTCTGTATTTTTCTATCTTTATCCATTTAACTATTTTTTTCCAATTAACGCAAATATTTACATGATTTATGATTTACAACAATTTAATAACAAATAATTTTTACAACAATTATTGTTATTATTTTTTAATAGGGTTAGGGTTAGGGTTAGGGTTAGGGTCACAATGCACCATAAAACAGGAGTTTCAGGCACGCGATTTGTATCAACCAATGGGATTACCCCGATTTGGGAGGTATGCAGAATGCAGAAGGTTGCTGAAATGTGTACGCAACTGCGTATCTGCATATCTGCGCCTAACAAAGGTGTCACTACGCACAACTTAAATGTTACATTTATAACCGTAGCAACAGACCTCAGCTGAGCCCAGACGCTCTGCGGCTCTGGTTTCACCAACGGTTTTAATATTTTCTCAACCGTTCTGATACTTACCAGTACTCCTTGTGTAACACCAATTGTATATAGTAAGGCTAACAATTTAAACATGTGTCTTTTCACCAACATGTGCGCCCATCTGCACTTCAAATTGGATTGTTTGCGATGTGTCAACAAAACTAGCAAGTGATTTTTACTCTCGCGAGACTGGAACCGTGTCTCTACACTAGGTTAATTACCTTTAAATATACATTTCGAGATAGGTATCAGTCTATAAATATTTGTTTCACGTAACTATGTGCACTTGTTTTGTGGGAGTGTTTAAAAAATTCTATTAGATCACGAATCTGAAGATAGCAGGCACATGTTTGATGTTCATTTAATGGTTCATAGACTATAACAGCAGAAACTTGTAATTTTTATGCTGAATTGATCAGTAATATGTTCACAGACAGGCGAGTCTAAATGTATTCATTTTTCGACTTATCTGAGAAATTATCGTTTTAAATACTGTCACTGTGACATTGCTAATGGGGTTAGCCGCTAGCTTTGTCAGCAGGTGGCGCAGCGGGAGCAGCAGTTGTAGAGCCGGTTGCGCAATAACCCATGGCAGATGTAAACATACATCGATCACACATAGCCGATCCTATATTTTGATCAACATATCAGAACAAATCGAACACTTAAAAGAATAAACATCCACTTCACATATGCACCACTATTATCACCGTGAATCTCAATAACAAAATGGAATATAAAAATAACTATTAACAGCATACATGTAACTGAGTAACCTAATGTTCAACTTTATTATAAAAAAAACACGTGATGGATTAATTGTGAACATGATTCAAAATACGTGGCCCTGCGTAACGACAATCCAGGGACTGCAGTACTTTGTCCAAATGGCTAGCCCAATGTGATGGGAGAGCTAACAGGTTTCGCATAGCAGCAATGGTGTCTTCAGGGTCGTGGGGACAAAGGTGATGTAATTCAAAGATGGCACATGGCTAAGCAACACAAGCAGCTGCTCGTGTTCCCAGTCGATATTCCTTGTGTGGCAAACTCAGTTGTGTAGCCACATGTGTAACTGTAAGTGTTTGTCCAATGGCTTTGTGAATTTTTAATTTTATTCACAGTATTTACAAAAGGTTTGATTTAAAAATATAAAGAGTACTCGTTTGGGCTAGAGAACTGCTTGTGCTGGTACAAACACTGGGGCCGCGAACCAGTCTACGTTTCCTTCAGAACGCTACGATCTGGTCGGTGCTATAAATACTGACGTACGGCCCAAAATCACCTCAAATCGACATGAGTTTTTAACGACGTTAATATGCGATAAATTAGACGGGTCGTAGGGCGACCTGAGCCCGGCTTTACTGAACTGTGTAGTAGGGTCGTTCACACAGTAATATACACACTCATAATACAGTTATATATTAAAATGAATCTAATTTAATATCGATTTATAAATTTCAGTTATGCGAAGATGTATTTGTGATCGCAGACACTTGTGAGAAATTTAGTTCGGTTGATTCTGAACATTCTGTACTGCAGTAATTAACTGGGCTGTAATCTGCAGTGCCCTCACTCTATAACCGTGCCGTCACAGATAACCCCTGCGACATAAGAACTTGAATTATCTCCTGAACTTATTATTATGCGGTCATAAAAACACTGGGCTAAGCTACATGCCGCAATCGATTTCTTAGAGTGTCGCAAGGTTTTGTTCGTGTGCCAATTCATGCATCGAGGGAGTTCATGCCCTTGGCTCTAGATGTTTTGGATACACCGTCTACGTTCAGGAGCGGAGTGCATTATTAGAATACGCTCCCATTTACAAGTCTGTCTAAACTGCCATTGCGATAACCGTAGTATTTCAGCATAATATGAGGGGAAAAAGTGCTGGTCAGGAGGACCGGCAGTTACGTAGAGATGGTTGCCCGAGCAAAAACTTGGTGGCTTCGGGCCTCCGGGTCGGCACTAATTTCGCACGCTGGTCATATACTTCCAGTCTGTTGAAAATAAATAAATAAATAAATTCAGCTTGAATCTCAAATTCAACATCGACCGTACATTTTAAACTAGCTTTAGTACTATAGCCCATGACTTGTTGCCACAAGGTTGACTTGACTTGTAGCATGTGGCCTAAGCCTATATTACAATCTCTCTCTCTCTCTCTCTCACTGTCTATTATACTCTATATATATTATCAAGAGCATATAAAGAAGGAGAGCGTACAACGGTAAAATGCTGAAACCATGTTGCAGTATTACGTCGAATTAAGAAACTTGTGCCCCGTGTTATTTTTGACGATTCTTTCAAGTTACTTGATCAGCTTGTCCTACGCTTGTTTATATGAAAACAACGCGCATGTCCCTACGATGCACACGCTGCGAGATAATCGAGGCAGGTTGAAAATCTGTATTTTCGGCTGATCACCGATTAGACCATTAGTCAATACTGCGCGAAGCCGCTGCTCTTGAAGTGTGGCCAGTGTGTTGCTTCGCGGGTCGCCGCTGTGTAGCGGCCATAGTGGCGCTGCACTGCACTCATACTACCAGAGTTTACATATAGCATCCAGCGTGAGGTGTGGGCGTGAGTGGCAAGTGGGGGTCATCTACTATGGCAATCAAATAACAGACGTCAGTTCATTCCATTTGATCAATCATGACGAGAAAACACTGGCGAGTTTACCGAAGTTATACAACACGTTCGAGAGAACAGTGCAGCAGTAACGACTGATCTCCGAGTCAGTTTTCGGCGAAAATACCAGATTTCCACTGCTCATTATCTCAGCGTATGGGCATCGTAGGGAAATTCTTAACCTACATCTAGAATACAGTACTTAGGAAAATGCATTCCAAGAGTGTTTACAAGCCGCTTCTAAAAGCGTTCATCTGCCGAGATTTCACACACCGATTCTGACCAAAATTGTGCATTATCACTCATAAACACAACGTATTTCGTGGAACATAGTTCTTACCTTTGTATCAAATCTTCTTTGCGACCTCTTGTCGATGCTCCTCTTTCATAAAGTTTACCTTTAGAGAGTGTACGGTAAGTTTGTCATATGTCGCCATTAGTGTATCCAGGGTGTGCATCAGTACGCGGATAATCTTGCACCGCTACAGATTTGCTGCCCTCCAGCGGCAACTGTTTCTAGCGGCTAACCCCATTAACTGTATGCTGACTCTGTAGGCTGCATGTATTATAGCCATGACTGACTACATGTGTCATATTGAAATTTAACTTGTGTGTTCGTGCATGAGATGCACGTAGGTGCCTGCGTATATACAATGCACATGCATCTGCGAGCACATATTTACTATGTTCTGGTTATAGTTGCGGGCGATTAACAATTATCAACATTATTAGTATTATATAAGCTTGCAAAACTTGCACTTTATTATGAAAATTCCTTTTGTTTATAATATAAATGAATAAAATAAAATAACAATTGTAAACATTTGGTAAGAAGCTATGAATCGAAACTAATTAATCATTATTTGTCGTATTTCTTACAGCGAATAATAGCGAATACATAGCGAATAATAGCGAATACATCCCTCAATACTCTCAATGTCTCATTGATAATTTTAGGGATACAACACCCTAGAATTTAGGGTATATTATGATAGTAAGTGCATAAATAATAGTATATAGGTCTACAAATTTCTATATTAGGTAAACCTAATCGGTAACATCCCCGTTGGCCTACTCCCATTTTGCCTACGTCCCATTTCGCCTACTCTCAGAATCGGCAATATTCCCATTTCGCCTACTCCCATTGTATTTTTATGCTAAGTACTGTATTTTCTATTTTTGTCAAGTTGTGTTCTCATTATTTGTACCTATATTTTCTTCTGGTTTCCATAGTCTATGTTAGTATGTATGCCAATCAAAACCATATTTTATTATTTATAAATGATTATTTAGTGAACAAACCGATCATAGACGAAATGGGAATGGTGTAGATTGTGAGCGTAAACGAATTTGGAGTAGGCGAAATGGGTGTAGGCCAACTGGAAATTTTGCTGTAGGTGCAATGGGAATTTTGCCCTAGGCGAAACGGGAGTAGGTCAACCGGGAATAAACCACCTAATCATGCATTGATCAGAGGATTGCAAATAAATGCCTCAGCCCTCAAACAAACGCCAAAAGGGGCATCAACGAACGACGGGTGCCGTAGGCCTACCTCCAGCCACTTTGTAAATTTTACAATTAACCAAAGAAGACGAAAGAGAATTCGGTCACCGAGAATTCAATATGGAATGACAGAGATGAAGAAACTACGGGGAAACTAGTACTACTACTACTAGTACTACCAGTACTACTACTACTACCCACTAGTAGTAGTACTACTACTACCCACTAGTAGTAGTACTACTACTACTACTACTACTACTACCCACTAGTAGTAGTACTACTACTACCCACTAGTCAGACGTCCCAACTCTCCCGGTCTCACCGGGAGACTCCCGGTATGACACGCTGCTCCCGGTGCCCCGGAATGAGGTCAGAAGCTCCCGGTCGTAACATTTTTCAGCCATATGAAAATTTACATCAGTAAATCAGTAAATTACTAAATTTGCCGTTGTTGTTGATGTGGTACTTTGATTCCAGCGAACATTCCACAATAAAAGGCGATAAAACGATGATTTTTCATGTATACTTTATAAAAAATGGTGGTGTGCCGCGACAAACACACACACACATCGCAGCCCGCCACAACTTTTTTCCTGTTTTTGCGCACTGCGAAAAAACGGCGATGGACCTGGCTCCCTTTCTTGGATTGCTGGATCCCTTTCTTGGACTTTCCCAACTTGGGACCTCTGCCACTAGTAGTAGTACTAGTAGTAGTACTGTTATGCTGAAGGGGTCGTTGTCGTATCAGGTAGGCCTACTACAGATATGTACCCGAGGTACATATATGAATACACAAAGTGCACCAGACTTGTACTACAGAAGTGTACCCTAACCCTAACCCTAACCATAGCCCTAACCCTAACCCTAAACATACCTCATATAAAAATATAAACATAATACTAAACAACCTAAAACTACCTCGGGTACATATCTGTAGTACCGCTGATAGGGTCTATGTCCCCCAGGGTACTGCCGGAACGTACCCTAGGTACCGTCCGGTATACCGGAACGTACCCTGGTACTAAATACTACTATCTAATATGCCGGACCGTACCTCGCCTACTCCACTAACGAGTCTAGGGAGTCGCCTACGCCTACTCCCTAACCCTAACCCTAACCATATCATTATCAGCTAGATAGTTACCAGGGTACGTTCCGGCAGTACCCTGGGGGACATAGACCCTATCAGCTGTAGTACCTGATACGACAACGACCCCATCTGCACTACTACGGCAGATGGGGTCGTTGTCGTATCAGGTATCAGGTCTACAGTAACAGATATGTACCCGAGGTAGTTTTAGCTTGTTTAGTATTACTATTAAACTATTATGTTTATATTTTTATATGAGGTATGTTTAGGGTTTGGGTTAGGGTTAGTGTTAGGGTTAGGGTACACTTCTGTAGTACAAGTCTGGTACACTTTGTGTAGTACCTGATACGACAACAACCCCTTGAGCACTAGTGACTAGGCCTACTACGTCGACGATAAATGTTGAACAAGTGCCGCGGAGCAACAGCGCTCATCTCACGTCTACTGCGGTGAATCTGTGGTGGAGTGGTGGGATTCTAGTAAACCCTGTTAGTCCCAGATGTGTTCACATACATGCCGAAACAGTGGAAGGCACAGGGATGGTATCAGGAACCTTCTCAAAGGAATGTTCGTTGGGATCGTTATGAAAGTTGCCACGAGATGGCGCGTACGTTTAGGCAGGCTTTCATTTTTAAGGGGCGCGATCGCGCTCGCGCTCCACCGCGCACCCGAAATTGTGCCATGGTGTGCGCATCAT
>NW_014577101.1:660036-662380 GCF_000485595.1 Priapulus caudatus | reverse complement strand
GTTACCCTACGCACGCCTAGTGGCAGCTAATGAATAAAGAGCTGCCACCTGTAACTACACTTAACCACAGGGCAAACAACTGACACAGTACATCACACACCCGCCACTCACCTCGCACTGCCAGTGCATCAGCGCTTACCACTGTAACATCCCTGACAGCTAGCCGAGAATGCTGCATAGAAATTATAGCGGATTCTCAAGCGCAGCAAAACCTTTCTGACTATCAACCAATTTTAGCCATTTGGACAACTTTTTCACTGTGACACTGTAGCTCCTCATACATCCAGGCATGTATAATTAGATCTCTACTGACGCAAACGGACGGCTGCGGCGGGGTTGGGGGGCCCCTGCCGTCAATTCTTTCTAAGTCAGACAGTAAACGCAAATCCATGTTACCCCCCTCTTCGGCAGGTCAAACGGTTATCCCGACACTTACTCTTGCGCATGTGCAGCAGAAGTAACATTTCATGTCGCTTTCAACTAAAGCCATAAAAATGCTAGGATCACGGCTGAAACCATAAAAGTTTTTTCAATCGCTCCCGTCAGCACCATGTCCTGCCATGCAAAACTGCCTTAATAATCTGTGCCCGCTGGCCTGCACATTGGACCTTTCTGACCCTCCCATTTCGCGCCACCAGTGATGGCTTTATCTTACCACATGATGCGCCTATACCACCGACTCATCTCACCGAGCCTCAGTCCGACGCCTCGTTTCACGCATTCTGTCGCCCGAATTCTGCATTTCCTCCGCTATACCTGATAAGTTAAGAGTAAATGTATCCCCTTCATTTTAACAGGCCTCCTGACGTTTGACCCTTTGACCCCCACGCTCCGACATCGACAGTCCCAACTTGTTTTCGGATTCCCCCCCCCCACGTCCCGACTTTCGAATCCGTACGTCGAGCCGTTTAGATTTGTGCCCAACTGTTGACGGACGCACGGACAGACGGACGGACGGACGCACGCTCATGCGATTCTACAAGCTGCATCTGACTATGTCAGATGAGCTAAAAACATGGCCATTTGGGTTCAAGGATAGAGAACATGGGTCCCAATAAAACCAATGTCATTTACATCAATATAAATATAATATTATATCAATATAATAGGTTAGGGTTATGGTTATGGTTAGGGTTAGGATTAGTGTTAGGGTTAGGGTTAGGGTTAGGGTTAGGCACATTGGTTTTATTGGGACCCATGTTCTCTATGACTATGACTATGAGTATGAGTCTATCCGATTCCTTGGGCCGCAATTTGTACCTAATTCTTATAATTTTACATAACTAATAGTAATACTAGTAATACAAAAAACTACCTTAAATTCTTTCAACTTTGCTTTCTGCTGGGTATTCAGAGCACCATCATCGTAATCTTCCATCCCATGCGCAGCTGAGATACTACTAACGGTGTCAGCAACACTATCGTAACTTTGGTTGACACACTCAACAACGCTTTCAGCCATCTTGAGTGACGTCATCCTATCAACAACACCACCAGTCCACCACGCGCATGTAATCAATAAAGTTCACCATTTGTGTACTGCTTTGAACTTTATGAAACCTGGACCCGGTTCCACAGTCGTGGATTAACTCTTAACTCTGAGTTAAATTCCTTAACTCTGAGTCCAAGTACACGTGGTTTATTCTGTCAACGCATACATGATAGGCATTGTTTGCTCACGCCAATAATTGGCCAACGAAATTTACGAAAAAACACTTCGTTGAACCTGCTACAGTGCTAGCGGGTAGCTTGATACGTAGCTTGAATCGTTTCAATAGAGGCGAAATTTCATTCCGTTCTATTTACGTTTCTAAATCAATTTTGCCATTATCTATTTGCCTCTGGTTGAAATCTTTTATGAACGATTGTAATGCCAACATAATCAGCCAGGAGGTGGCAGTGCGACATCAACCTACGTTCCAAGCTACGTTTTTGCTACTGCATCGAGAAATCATTCTCCATTAGCGGCCATACTACAAGCGAAAAATGCCGAGGATCTAACTATTTCAACTTCTAACTTGCAACACGAAAGAATATTCATTTATCTTCTCCGTGGACATAGACATGTTTATAAACCAGTAGTGTTTTTCCTTTATACCACAAATTCTGTAAGAATGTGTTAATACGTAATTGGAGTTAACCATTACACTACATTCACGCATCGTTAGGAGTCTTAGGAAAGTGATGGTATGATCATGGTATGCTCGCACAGCAGAAAAATCTAATCTAAATGTTCGCGAAGCCTTTGAATTACGAATAATATACTGAGACACAACTATAGGAATAAATAAATACTTAATACACACACACACACACACACACACACACACACACACACACACAC
>NW_014577101.1:658452-660024 GCF_000485595.1 Priapulus caudatus | reverse complement strand
ACACACACACACACACACACACACACACACACACACACACACACACACACTCTCTCTCTCTCTCTCTCTCTCTCTCTTTCTCTTTCTCTCGCAATATTTTTGTTCACGCACGCACGCACACACGCACACGCACACGCACGCACACACGTGGGGACCCTGTGCACACATACTAATTATTAAACTAGTTAGTATTAATAAAAGTACTTAGCATTGATAAAACCGACAGCACATCGTCATTGCACCGTTAAAACAATTGTATTTTATTTTTACGATTTTCATGTTTAGCTTTAACAGTCATAGATATCTATATATGCACAGTAAGGTATTTTTAGGATATTTTTGCTAACTGTGGAGCTACTGGCACCTACTTGACAGCAAGTTAAGAATAGAAATTATCATAGATTGCAAAGTTACGCGAAAGCAGCGAGAAAGATTTCCGCTGACAGAGATACTGTAAAATCCGCTGCCAATATGGCGATTGAAGGCGTTCGGAAGGTGTTTGAGTGCTTTCCGTGTAGTTGCTGTATTTAACTTCGTTTCAATTTTGATACAAACCCTCAAATTCTAGAGTGACACGCTCTTGGGTCATTCCCGTCAGATACCCTTCCCCCCAGAAGTACAGTTACAGGCTGTTGGAGTCTCACTGTATGTTTTTCTATTTTGAAGTACTTTTTTTCTATTTTAACTGAGACAATAATATAGCGAAATACTCACGAGAACTGGTCCCTAGTCCGTTGATTGTCGGTCAGAGCGATATATACGTGACGAATAACATAGGGGGGGCCCATGATTTTATATGACACCTCACTTTTGAGAATGTAAAGGTCAATTCTAGATGGAAATAATAGGGACAGCATTGCAATCATAGAAATATATAGAGACACTATGAGAATTTAGCTAGTATTATTTTACTTTATTAGATTGCAATGCGCATAGTTTGATACGCGCGCGCGTAGGTGTCCTCTCTACAAAATAAATTGCCAAATTAAGAGCTGACATTGGGTTTTGCGCCGCGCCTAATCTGCCAAAGTTTCCATTGTTCCCACTGTTTCCAGGTAAACTCTACGTCTCTCGCATTGAAGTTCTCTGGTTGCCGAGGCGCTGTTTGCTATCAGTGTTATTCTCATGCAATGCATTTGGACAGGCTGTGATTACCTTAATCACCGGTTCGTTCTCTATCTATTTCGCTTACATAACGGCATTTGGCATCTATTTATCGGATTTTGGCATCAATAGGGTGGTCATCTGTGGCGGGCTGCTCATGTCAATGGGGATGAGTCTCTGTTACCGAGCCGACAACCTGCCTGTGATGTTCGCCAGCTATTCACTGCTCTCAGGTAAGCTGTACACACAGCCACGCACGCACGCACGCACGCACGCACGCACACACTCTGGTATAAAGCCCTCACGCGAAACACGCATAAGTAAAAAGATGCCAAACTGGGCTTTTTAACACCACGTATACACGACTCTTCAACACGCGAACAATACCAGTTTTGTCTCTCTCTATATATATATATTATATATATATATTATATATATATATATATATATATATATATATATATATAT
>NW_014577101.1:650876-654655 GCF_000485595.1 Priapulus caudatus | reverse complement strand
TCTGGCTACTAAACTCTTTTCCCTCCTAGTAACACGACACAATACCATCCCGATCGTGCGTAACAACAAACCTTCACCCTCCATCACAACTTCTGCTCCTGCCCTACCTGGCTACCACCCCTTTCCCCTTCCGCTCCCAAACCTTTCGCTCGCGCGTAACCACAACCTTCCCCCCTCCCGTCGTACGGACAAATCTTTCCCCTCCGCGGTACCACAAAACCTCCTCCTCCCGCTATCCAACCTCGAGCCCCCCTTGATTCTTGGCGATTTAGATGCCGCCACTTTGGGTTCCAGTGCTAATCGATCCAGTATTTTCGTTGAGCTGCTGTAAAGGTATCGAAAGAGATAAAGTTCGAACCTCACTTAGGCACCGCCTTTTCTTAAATGGTGGTGAATTTTCGATCAGCGAGGAATTATTTTAATCCTTGTCTGGGGTCTCTCTCTCTCTCTCTCTCTCTCCTTTTCTCTCTCTCTCTCTCTTGCGCTTTGCCGCGTGCCTCTCTCTCTCTCTCCTCTCGTCTCTCTCTCTCTCCGCTTGTCTCTCGCTGCTCGTCTCTCTGCTCTATCTGCTCTCTCTCTTTCTGTTCTTTCTCTCTCTCAGCTCCTCTTCGTCTTCTTTATCGCTTCTCTCTCTCTCTCTCTCTCTCGTCGCTCGTTCCTTCCCCCCCCGCCTCTCTCTCCTCTCTCTTCTCGCTCTCTCTTCTCTTGGCTGCTCTCTCTTCTTTCGTTCTCTCTCCCGATTTTTTCTTCTTTCTGCTCTCTCGTCTCTCCATCTCTCTCTCTCGCTCTGTCTGTGTCGACGGTCTCTCTTCTCACTTTTTTATCGCTCTCTTTTCTCTCTCCGCTTCTCCTCTCCCTACTCTAGTCTCTCTCCTCTTCCTTCTCTCTTTCTCTGCTCGTCTCGTCTCTTCATTCTCTCTCTCTCTTTGATCTCTTCTCTTTCTTCTCCCTCTGCTCCTTCGTCTCTCTCGCGGCGCGTCGATCCGCTCTTTTCAAACATGAATGAGACGCTGATTCGCATTGTTTAAAACTGTGTCCTTGTTTAAAATTTAAATTTGCCTTTTTTTTAAATACATGACGTGGCCGCAAAGCACCAGGAGTCGGGAGTGCCCCCGAGTTGTTCCCCACAATGCATCGCTCCCGTCGCACGTACTTGCGATGCGGATTTCGCTAGAGGACGCCACTCGATTTAGGGGGAAGGCGGGGAGGGAGGGAGGAGAGAGAGAGGGGGAGAGGGAGAGAAAGAGAGGGTGTGTGAGAGAGAAAGAGAGAAAGGGCAGAGAGGGTATGTGTTTGTGAGCGAGAGAGAGAGAGAGAGAAAGGGGGGAATAAAAAGAGAACACAGAGAAAACAGAACAGATAGAGAGAAAGAGAAGAAAGTTGAGAACGTACATGACGTCAGGTCGCTCGCTATAGCTGAGTGCTTGCGTCGCTCTCATCCGTAACCGATGTCACGTGACACGGCCGTCCGCTCTCACCTGATCACGGCCAACATCACAAGATATAAAATATAAGATATAAGATGATATAAGATAAAAGATATAAGATACAGGATATAAGATATCACGCCCGCACGCACGCCCGCCCGCCCGCACGCAAGCAAGCACACACGCTCTCCTGGCGCGTATGTTGGGTTTCATATCGTCTGGGACGCGACACACAGTGAAGCTGTGTACAGGTGCCCCGAATCACTTGTATAAGAAACAATTTCGCGCCCAGACACTGTCTGCAGACCGCGCCATTCAAGGTCAAACTTTGAAAGTCGCCTTGGCTGCGCCTTGGCTGAGCCTTGGCTTGGCTGCGCAAAGGTTAATATAAAATCAAATGTACCTGCCCACAGTAACATGTTAGCAAAAACCGCGTGTTACGAAGTTCACGTGAGTGTGTGTACGGCTTCTTTTCCCGGGATACATTTTTAGGGGATAAAGGTAGCAAGCGCACGGGTGTGAGACAGAGGGCTTGTGAGCAGTATCAGCATTGCACCGTCCTTCTGAACAAAGAACCGTAAGGCGCGGGTGCGTTTCGCTGACGTCTCGAAGAAATTATATCAAGTAATATACAAGTAGACGTGAAGAGATTTTCACTTGGACAAGAGATGCCACACACGCTCTGTTAAAAGGTACGTTGATCGAATTAATTATATAGAACTAATTTGAAAAGAGACGGGAAATATATTTGAGTCGAGCGTACTTTCTTTCTTGTGTCAGGCGTCATGTACAGGTTCGGATATGTCATGGCCGCGCTAGAATGCTAGACTCGCTGGTATCGGTTACATTTTGTTTGTATGGACCTGGTTTCGTTTAATGTTATATGCACATGTAGAATGTTAATGGTGCTCCTAAATTTTGACAATCGTAGTGTACATCAGTCAAGCGTTGTTGCAGTTTCCGCGTAGACTTTAACGAGGTTTATATAACGAGGTCATTATTATAATATATTTTCAATTTGTTTTTGAGGGTGCATGAGAAGAAATGCGAAGATGACTGTCGACACCGCCACCGCCACCGCCAATCATCTAAAGCTAAGTACTGCTTTGTTTCATAGCATGTAATAGACAAGCGCAGTTTAAAATGTACTTTTGTGTATGGTGTGTTTATTCTCCAATGGAAGCAAGATTTGAAGCGGTGATAAACTATAGGCTAAATTAGAATTGTCATTTATTTCCAATCGATTGTAGCACAAAATTGTTTGTTTTACCATTGACATTGCAGTAACACATTTTCAGTCGATATCAATTCATTGCTAATTGTATGAGTATTAGTGAGTGTGAGTGTATGAGGGCGTGCGAGCGTGTGCCTATACGTGCGCGTATGTGTGTTGGCGTGTATGCGAGTGTTTGCGGGTGTATGCGAGTGTTTGCGGGTGTGTGCGCGTGTGTGCGCGTGTGCGCGTGCGTGAAGGTGCGTATAGGCGTATGCGAGTGCAGTGTGCAATGGGGAGTGTTAGGGGTCGGTTAAGTTAAGTCGGTGTTTAGGTTTCTCCAATCTCGCTTTCTGTGTTCGCATGTATACGCGCTTGTTTCTATGACTTGATTTTCTCGCTCGTTTCTTTATTATGGTCGTTGTTGTATCATTGTATATCTATTGCTGTAATAATCGAACAGTTTCAGTCTCATTTAGTTAAACATGTGCACGAGTTCATGCGGTATTTTCCTGTTCCATGCTCCACCTCTCATATTAGTTCATATTAGTTCTGTCCATAGACATAATAGGGGCCTATTAGGTAGACTATAATATATATATATAGAATATTAGGTGTCTCTATAATTTCTAGGTTTCTGTCAGTGTAGCTACATGAAATCAAGTTTAGGCTTAACGGGTGCGACTACGTATTATTTTACAACCCAAATATAATATTAAAAAATAAATGAATAAAAACAATTAATAAAAAATATTATAAATTCGGTCCTTGATTGGTCAAATCCTAAACGCCTCCACCAATTAGCGATTGCATAACATACATAGCGTGCGCGTTTGCAAACAGGCGCGTTCACACGGACGTTTTTGGCCCGAGCCTAATGAGGCCCGCGTCAAATTTGGCTCGAGCCGAGCGTTCACACGGACGGTTTTTCGGGGCCGTGCCAATTTAGCACGAGCAAATTGGGTCCCATCGAAAACGTCTGACCAGGCCCGAGCCAAATTTTAGCACCAGCTAAATCGGTAGAGCGGTAGATGCCGCGAGTGTCGAACGTGTACTTCGACGAAATAAAGTCCAAAACAGTATAAAAATTCAAAAAATTTGATCAGGATGCATGTTTTCAAGATTGATAATTGAACTCG
>NW_014577101.1:643888-646398 GCF_000485595.1 Priapulus caudatus | reverse complement strand
AAAAACCTTAGCTTTTGTTTAGTTAGCGGGTGTCCCGTCGTATCGTATTCGGTCTTTGATTGGTCAAATCCTTTGATTGGCCCCCACCAATTAGCGATTGCATAACCGTTACTGCACAGGTACTCCTCCTATACCTTAAGCTAAGGGGGACAACCTTCCTTCCTTCCTTTCTATCCTTTGATCCTTGACCTCATGAATCGACATCCCAATATATTTTCGGGTTTCTCCGCCCCCAAGGCCCGAATATCAAAACATGCACGCAGTACTTCAAGCCATCTGTGTCTATAGTGTTGACAAAGGGACTCATGCTATTTTACACTCTGTATCCGACTGTCTGGAAAATTCGTTCGTAAAAACTAACAAAATATCTCTATGCGAATAGCTGACCACCTTTACAGAATCGTGTTAGTGTACAACAAAATACCGCCATGCTAGTCAATCTAGACCCTCCTCCCGTATCATTTATTTTCCCCATATATCCCCCCTTCCCGTCCCCTTCCCCTTTCTCCCTCCCGTCCCTTTCCCCTTTCTCCCTCCCGTCTCAGCAAATTTTTATTCCGAAAGTACGGCCCAGAGACAAAAGTTTGGGAACAAGTGCACTAGACTCTTATTCCCTTGCTGCCCATGCCTCGTCTATTCTTCCCGTCCTCATCCCCTTCTCCTTCAGTCTCATCAACTTTACAGAATTGTTAGTGCACAACAAAATACCACCATGCTTGCCACTCCTTCCCTCCTCCAATTTTTTATTTGCATTACATACATTTTATGTTATGAATCATGCACTGCTAGTTGTTGTTTTTCGTTTTTGAATGTATTTCTTATCAATAAAAAATTCGGGGTCCCGCGAGCAAATTTTTATTCCGAAAGTACGGCCCAGAGAAAAAAGTTTGGGAGCAAATGCACTAGACCCTCATTCCCTTCTGCCCACGCCTCGTCTGTTCTCCCCGTCCTCCTCCCCTTCTCCCTCAGTCTCATCAACTTTACAGAATTGTTAGTGCACAACAAAATACCACCATGCATGTCACGCTAGACTCTCCTCCCCCATATAATCTATTCTCCACATCCTCTAAATTCATATAATCAGGGGTTAATAATAACAAATATGTCATTATTTGTTATTATTTGTTATTATTTGTCATAATTTGGCATTTGACATTATTCCATGCTCAGCATTGTCCGTGCATTTCTTTAACGGTGGAATTTGGTTGTATGATAAACGGTTGGCAAAATAACGCTGCGCCCATCATGTTGGTCCTATAGTGCCATGTCATGAAGTTAGCTGTTGGCTTAATGGCTGAATACTGTGTTGGGTGTCTTAAAAAATACTTATTCACCCCTGATGTGTATCCATGTGTATTCATGTGTAGGCACTAATGAATAATGTTATATGTATTGCACGTATTTTTACATGGTACGTAGTCCACCCAATAAACTTGTTCGAATGAAGTTGACAACAAAACTATTGCCGTCGTTTAGTGGTAACGAGTAGTTTTACTTTCTTGTCTTTACATCTTTTAAACGCGTAACGTTGCGCGCCTGTTAACAAGCTGAGCAAACATAAGCTGAGCTGTTGGCTTAATGGCTGAATACTGTGTGGGGTGTTTAAAAAATTTTTTTTATTCACCCCGGATGTGTATCCATGCGTATTCATGTGTAGGCGCTAATGAATAATGTTTATGTATTGCACGTATTTTTACATGGTACGTAGTCCACCCAATGAACTTGTTCGAATAAAGTTGACCACAAAACTATTGCCGTCGTTTAGTGGTAACCAGTAGTTTTACTTTCTTGTCTTTACATCTTTTAAACAATCTCATCGAGGAGAGGAGAGAGAGAGAGAGAGAGAGAGAGAGAGAGAGAGAGAGAGAGAGAGAAGAATGAGCGAGAGAAGCCTGAGCGAGAAAAGACAAGAGAGAGAGAGAGAAGAATGCTGCAGGGTGTGACGGAAGAGCGTTGCGCGGTGTGACGGAAGAGCGTTACTCAAGATATTTAAACTTAGAAGTAATCGAAAACCTATTATACTGTTTACCACAATAACTTTTCTTTTTTCAGGTCTCAACACCAGGCAGATCCAAGAAGAAATCACATTGCCTCCTGATGAGTGTACTAATTTAGATTGTGTGTGTGTATGTGCGTGCGTGTGCGTGTCCGTGTGCGCATGCGCGTGGTTTCTGCACATGCTATTTTATCTAGGTAGAAATCATATTGCCTTGTGATGGATTTACTTATTCAGATTGTGTGAGTGTATGTGCGCGTGTGCGTGCGGTTTCTGCACATGTTATTTTATTTAGGTAGAAATCATATTGCCTCTTGATGAATTTACTTATACCGATTGTGCGCGTGTGCGCGTGGGTTCTGCACATGTTATTTGATCTAGGTAGAAATCATATTGCCTTGTGATGGATTTACTTATTCAGATTGTGTGAGTGTGCGTGTATGGCAAGCCATTTGTATCATAATTCGAGAAACCACGGTTCCTCGCACGAAACCAGGTTTCGTGCTCACAAAAC
>NW_014577101.1:637005-643878 GCF_000485595.1 Priapulus caudatus | reverse complement strand
AGGTTTTGTGAGCACGAAACCTCGTTTCGTGCGAGGAACCGTGGTTTCTCGAATTATGATACAAATGGCTTGCCATATGCGTGCGCATGTGCGTGCGTGTGTGCGTGCGTGTGCGTGTGCGCGTGGTTTCTGCACATGGTATTTTATCTAGGTAGAAATCATATTGCCTCGTGATGGATTTACTTATTCAGATTGTGTGAGTGTGTTTGTGCGTGCGCGTGTGCGTGTGCGTGCGCGTGTGCGTGCGTGTGCGCGTTGTTTCTGCACATGTTATTTTATCTAGGTAGAAATCATATTGCCTCGTAATGGATTTACTTATTCAGATTGTGTGCGTGTGCGTGTGCGTGTGCGTGCGCGTGTGCGTGTGCGCGTGGTTTCTGCACATGTTATTTTATCTAGGTAGAAATCACATTGCCTCGTAATGGATTTACTTATTCAGAGTGTGTGCGTGTGCGTGCGCGTGTGCGTGACGTATTATGTGACGTATATGGTAGACAAAATGGGAATGGGGTGGAGTTTTAGTGTAGACGAATTGGGAGTAGGCGAAAACCGTAGAACACTGCCACCACCAAGGATGTACCTCATCGTGACTGGTCCATGTACACGGCAGATCCTAGAAGATTGAATTACTTCGGACTCGTGGAATCCACTTTGCTGCCCTGAGACTCTCGCATGCACAAATGCGAGTTATATAATTATCCAGACTGAGAACACCCATTTCTCGGTGTTACTCTGTTTATTACTCATTACTTTGTTTTGTCGGATACTAAATGCATAGTCAAAACTGTTTTATTACATAATTACTTCCAGTTATCTTACAACATCGTTATTTGCTGCACATGTTGTTTTGTCAAGGTAGAACACAGCCACCGTAAAGGTTGTACCGCATCGTGACTGGTCCATGTACACGGCAGATCCTGAAAGATTGAATTACTGTATACGCGTATTATTCTTCGCGTACAGATATTTTCGCGAAATCAGACTTGACGGACAATTTCGCGAGTGGTAAATTTCGCGGTTGGTGAATTATGAATTATGATTTATTCGGTATGAATTATTCGCGTGTTGTTATTTTCGCGGTCGGGGACAGCACACACACAGGGGGTACGTATACAGTAGGTTAAATAAACCTTATGCTGTGTTACGGCTTCTGGTTATCTGTAACGTACAGGTACTAGTACCATCTATCAAAACGTTCACACGCATGCTTACAATTTCACGCACGCATACTTACACTTGCACGCATGCTTACATTTGCACGCATGCTTACACTTGCACGCACGCATGCACGCTCGCACATGCACACACATGACAGATAAACCCCTCGCCTCTAAACTCCACCTTAAACTCCTCGCCTCTCAACCCCTTACCTCTAAACTCATAAGAAACTCTTCACCTTTAAACCTCTTGCCTCTATACTCATAACGTCTAAACTCTACCTTAAACCCCTCGCCTCTAAATTCATAACGTCTAAACTCTACTTTAAACCCTTCGCCTCTAAACTCATAACGTCTAAACTCTACCTTAAACCCTTTACCTCTAAACTCATAACGTCTAAACTCTACCTTAAACCCCTTACCTCAAATCCCTTACCTCTAAACTCATAACGTCTAACTCTACCTTAAACCCCTCGCCTCTAAACCCCTTACCTCTAAACTCATAACGTCTAAACTCTACCTTAAACTCCTCGCCTCTAAATCCCTTGCCTCTAAACTCATAACGTCTAAACCATACCTTAAACCCTCGCCTCTAAACCCCTTACCTCTAAACTCATAACGTCTAAACTCTACCTTAAACTCCTTACCTCTAAACTCATAACGTCTAACAGCAAATTCAACCAAGTGACAAATAGACTGATCAACACTGCGTATATCAGTAGATTTTGCAAGTGATCAAAGAGAAAGGAAGAGAATTCAGATAAGGGATGACAGAAACGAAGCAGCATCTATGCAAGGGATACGATGTGAAATATTCTAATCTTCTAATAGCAAAAAAGCGCAAAAACAGATAAGCCTCTCTTCACTTTCAGAACGTTTTTGCAACTTTTGCTTGCAAAGATCAAGTGTAAATATGAATAGCTATAAGAGCCTGAAGAACTACCTTGCTATAGATTTTTGTCTCTACCCCCGCATCTGCATGTCAGGCTAGACCGCTGAGTAGAGTTGGTGTTGGGTTACATTATTGTATCTAGGCTGCTGAATATCTTCATATAAGTAATATTTCACCATTGCGATTAGCTATATGTAGTTTTTTTTCTTTCCAGGTCCCCCACAATCTGGATCACCACGTTGCCGTCGTGTGGGGGCTTGCGTACTCCTATGATTCTAAGGGCGATCCAAACCCGTTTCTCATTGTTATATTACCATTTATAATGTACGATAATGCACCACAACAGTCTATATGGTTCCACTAGGAAGAATAACCAGCGAAGATGTCACCGAGCATAAATTTCCAACGACGGGACCTGAGTACTTATGCAGATCGACTTAGACAGGTATTGGTATAACTGTTCGCTGTTCGCTGTTCGCAGTTCGCAGTTCGCAGTTTGCTCTTAAATATTATCTATTATTGTACCTATACTATGGTACCCTAACCCTTTTTAGGTTAAATTTAAACGTAAAATGTTGGTGTTAGTTGTTGTCGCAAAGACGTATTTTCGAGAATAAAGCGAATACATGTCCAAACACGCAATTGCAGTTTTTGCTGTTTTTGTGGTTGCATTGCAGACCAAGATGGTACTAATGTAAGTCTAAACTCAATTTACATTTCCAGACCCATTGAACGTGCATCGCACGTATTGTGCTCCCTCTAACTACTCTGAATTCATTCTTTCTTGCACATGCACACTGATGCAGCAGACTAATTTTGCTGCGACCAGCTATGTTATTGTTGCGACCGGCTCTACTTGGCAGGTTTTGAGGACATCGATGTGGAGACTTCGATCCAGCAACCCAGAAACCCAATGCTGAGTGTCATGCTGGCATTAGATCAGGTAATTGTCATCACTTTTGCTTCACTATCAAGCAAAATGTGTGACCGAGTCGTAACCCTTCGTCTAATAGATCGTTCCTGCGTACTTTTTTCTACGGAGACAATTTGATTGAATTCTACATTCAACTTTGACTTATAAAAAAGATGAGAAAGACTGAGAAGCGACTGTTGATGAACTGCTTTCTGACCCACATCGCCTGGTCCTGAGAATCCGAGAATTCGAGAAGGCGCACGCACCAATGGGTACGTGTTGCTAATGAATGAACTCTCGGTGAACGCTAGCATACGTCCTCTGACATTCAAACGTCTTCTTCCTAACCTTCTTTGTTGTCATCGTCTTCTATTTCTTGTGGGTGCTTTTACCAGAAAGATGGTTTCAGCTTTTGTCAATTTTGTTTAAAGTGAATGCATGCAAAAACGCAGAACTTGGATTGGATAAGATCAGGAGTGAATAATAATAGCTTATAATTATAGATTTATTATTATTCACTCCTGATAAGATGTTGTTGGTATTTATTGTGTCGGTGTGTAATTGTGTCGATGCTATTTGTATCGTGTCGGTGTGTAATCGCTTTAATGCAGTTATTATCATGCTGTCATTCAGGGTCAGCTGCTGTACAAAGAATCGTCCAGAGAAATCGCTCAACCAGGCGGCGCGTCACCATCATGAATTGTCGTATTTTGTCATATTGTTCACATTTTTATTTTTATGGTATGATAAGGAAGCGATGGTCAATTAATGTTTGTTTTCCTGTTTATTTATGGTGTTTATGGAATCAAGAAAGAAATGGAGAGAGGCAGAGCGATCATCTCTTGGCATCGTCACAACCTGGAACGAATCAACGGAACAACGGGCAAGGGACATAGTTTCACAGAAACCGAGCGGCGGATTGTTGCGACCGGCTCCACTTGGCAGGTTTTGAGGACATCGATGTGAAGACTTCGATCAAGCAACCCAGCAACCCATTGCTGAGTACGTGTCATGCTGGCATTAGATCAGGTAATTGTCATCAATTTGATTCACTATCAAGCAAAAGGTGTGACCGAGTGGTAACCCTTCGTCTAATAGATCGCCTTGCTTGGGGGTAAATTTATGCTACAGTAGACTAAACATATCATGAATTGTCGTATTTTGTCATATTGTCATATGACCTTATCGTGAATTGTCGTATTGTGACATATGTTATTCCAGTTGTATTTCATATTTTGCATATGGGTATCCATTTTGTACATTGATGTATTTGTATGATAAGGAAGCGATGGTCAGAGTTACTGATTGTTTTCCTGTTTTTTTTCATGGTGTTTATGGAATCAAGAAAGAAATGGAGAGAGGCAGAGCGATCATCCCCTAGCATCATCGCAACCTGGAACGAATCAACGGAACAACGGGCAATGGACATAGTTTCACAGCAACTGAGCGGCGGACAAGTGACAAGCATCGAGGGATCAACATAATTATATTGTTTGTGTTTTTGTGTGTGTTTTTTTTCAGGTTCCCACAATATGGATCACCACGTTGCCGTCGTGTCGTACTTCTGTGATTCTAAGGGCGAAGTCAGCAATGTTATAACTTTGCTGAACCAGCCAATGCTTCAAATAATTGATGCGTTGTCGTTGATATTGTTAGGTTTTGTGTATTGTTTACAAGTTGTCTGCTCAGACATAAATACGTTGTGCTCGCTGGGGATAGGAAAGTAGTGGTAGTAGTGCCCGTAGGGTCTATGTCTCTCTGACCTCTGTTTGACCTGGCTCGTTTAACTATTTTTAACTAAACCTAACCCTAACCATATCAGATAGTTACCAGGGTTAGGGTTAGTCAGAAATAGCTAAACGAGCCAGGTCAGGGAGACACAGACCTTATCTGCGGTAGTAGTAGCAGCAGCAGCAGCAGCAGGTGTGTACGTGTGCGTGTGTGCGTTCATATATGTGTGTTCGTGTTTATGTGCGTGCGTGTGTGTGTGAGGTTGGAGAAGGATTTGTGTATTAGGTTTAGGTTTAATATATAAGCGTGACTTCACAGCTTAATATTTCATCGCCAGTTCACCAGAGAATGAAACCTTTGCTGCCTGTCACCTGTCTTGTGACCTACATCTTTGATTCGTGTGTATGCGCGTGCCAGGAATCTGTACTATACACATAGAAAGGTTGTACGTATATAGTAGACGAACCTTGTGAATTTTCGTATTTTGGTATGCAATTCTAAAAGACAGTATGAGTAACTGCCCGTAGCTGTAAGGTAAGATATCTGTTTGCGGTCTTATAACATAATGTATGTATGTATGTAATCATGTATATGATGCTGTGAAGAGTTGATAATATAGAGAATGTTGGTTAACAAACATCAACATGACTTGCGAGTTTATATTTCATCGCCAATTCACCAAAGAATGAAACCTTTGCTGTCGTTCACGACCGCATTTTGCTATGAAATTCCATAGAATTAACTGCCCCTAGCTGTAACGTAACTTAATTGTTTGCGGAATGTCACTATAGTTGAAGAAATTTATGAATTTTCGTATTTTGCTATGAAACTCCGTAGGAATAACTGCCCCTAGCTGCAACGTAACTTGCTTGTGTGCGGAATGTCACTATAGTAAAAGAAATTTATGAATGTCCGTATTTTGCTATGAAATTCCAGATAACTGCCCCTAGCTGTAACGTAACTTACTAGTTTGCGGAATGTCAGTATAGTAGACGAACTTCATGAATTTTCGAATTTTGCTATGAAATTCCAGAAAGCTGTCCCTAGCTGTAACGTAACTTACTTGTTTGTGGTCTTGTGATTTGCGTGTACACATTAATTTTAATGTGCGTGCTAGGAATCTGTACTCACAAGGCACAAGGTTGTATATAGTAAACGAACTTTACGATCTTTGCTATAAATAACAATATACCCTGGTTCACCCTTACTACTCTTGAAACTTTTGTTTTAATTCATGTCTTGCTTTACTATTGATAACACATTTCCCTACACCGAATGTAAGAAAACATTTCATTTTGACTCAAACTTCTGTTTTAATTCACGCTTTGCATTACTATTGATCAAATATGTTTAATATTCTAGAGCTATTAATTATGTCGATATTTTGGCCCCTTAATTTCTAAGCGCACAATATTGCTATGCGCTAAGTCTTGTCGAAAGAATAATAATAAACTGATAAAGATAATGCGTTTAATACAACAACAACAAACTTCTGTTTTAATTCATGCCTTGCATTACTATTGATATTTACTACACATATTTCTCTACACTGAATGGAAGAAATCATTTTATTCGGACTCCAACTTCTGTTTTAATTCCTGTCGTGCATTACTATTGATCACATATGCCTAATATTAGAGAGCTATTAATTATGTGGATATTCTGCCCCCTTAATTATATTTTTAAGCACACAATATCACGATGTGTTATGTCTTGCCGAAAGAATAATAACTGATAAAGATAATACGTTTAATACAACTTTATTAACTCAAAAAACACGGCATTACAGATAGGTGTCCCTTACATGAATCAAGCGTCAAACTGCGGGGACATATAAATGCACACAGGACTTCCCCCAGCTGATAGACTATATGTGTTTGTAGACCTTTCTCTCATTTCTTTAGTGGAACCATCTAGGCCAGACATTTAAATGGATAGCCACTGATCCCTAACAACGCAGCCATTCACGCCAGTTACCGTCAACCTGAATTCTGCGTGGGCTAACTTAAAGTCGGCAGGATGAAGCTATCTGATTGATGGTCATGGTTGGCATCAACAGATAGCCTGTACGTTCATCGAATGAATAGTTCTTTCGAGATTTAATTGTAGATCATATCCATGTCGGCCAGCAGGAGTCAGAATCGCTACGTGAGTGCAGTCGATCGGCACCGAGCAAGACA
>NW_014577101.1:628064-635509 GCF_000485595.1 Priapulus caudatus | reverse complement strand
CTCTCTCTCTTGTGCCGCCACTCTCTCCTCTCTCTCTCTCTCTCTCTCTCTCTCTTCTCCTCTCGTCTCTCTCGCTCTCTCTCTCTTGTGCCGCCACTCTCTCCTCTCTCTCTCTCTCTCTCTCTCTCTCTTCTCTCTCATCTCTCTCCTCTCTCTCTCTCTCTCTTTCTCGCTCTCTCTCTCTCTCTCTCTTTCTCCTCTCTCTCTCATTCGCGCGCTCTTCTCTCTCTCTCTTGCGCTCTCTCGTCTCTCTCTCTCTCTCTTTGCGATCTTCTCTTTACTCTCTTCTCTCTCTCTCATCTCTTCTCTCCTCTCTCTTCTCTTCGTGCGGACACGGGGAAACCCTGAAATCTGGCTGAATTCATTCATCACTTTCGTTCTCTCGGTCTGCGTCTGAGGGAATTTGATCGTTGTTCTTAATTTTTCATTGATGATCACGGACACAACTCGATGCAAACAACGACAAGCTGTCTCCTGCGATATTCCGTGCAGTTCACCCATACCTCATTGGAAGGAACCAGATGCAAGTAGGCTTAATTAGTGTCACTGCCAACTAGGTTACTGCTGGAGTTGCCATGCTTCGCCTTTTTGGGAAAAAACGGTTTATCAACAAACACAGTATTTAAAAAAATAAACATTGCTAATATCGCTAACAGCATTTAAACTGAATGCACTCTAGTTTAAATTTAATGCTCATTATAAATCTGCTTTTCAAGTGTACGCGTTTCAATGCAATCATTAATGTAGGAGAGCTCACTGCATAATTATACTCATTATAGCTCTGCAGGATCACCAATTTAGTATTGCATAATAATATTATATTTATCCTAAACAGATTAGTAATTAAAACAAACCTTGTTGGTAGCTCTATTAACGGGCAAAGTTCATTTGCCAAATCTCAATTCGCCATTCAATGCATGCCGAGGAATCTGTAGCGATTGAACAGCGTGTGGTCCGGCAAATCGAATGGATCCTGCTGATCTCTAAATACACGCTCTCTGCGAATTGCTCGGCTCTGTACTATTGCTGCCGCTGCTGCAAACGCTGCCATCTCGTCCACTGACTTTTTGATGTATGGTGTGCGCGCGTGTGTGTGCGATTGACTCGCCCCAACTTACGTGGATGCTTGTCTAAGCAGGATGTCAACAGAAAGTCTTTGGTTCCAACCACCAGCCTTAAACTAGTGTAGGTGTCATAAACTAGTGTAGGTGTAAACAAACACTTTTTGTTACAACATTATAGGCACTGACTGTGCGAAAACACGCTGTTTATACACGCCGCAGTGCAGCTACGACAGCTCTCTGGCTGTCGTAGAGTTATACACAGTGGACGTCTATGGAAAGCATTTTGTACCAAAAAGCATAAAACCTAGTTTTAGACCTTAAAACCGGGTTTAAGGTCTAAAACTAAGTTTTAAGGTCTAAAACCCGGATTTAAGGTCTTAATACCTAGTTTTAGACCTTAAAACCGGGTTTTAAGATATTAAAACCAGGTTTTAAGGCCTAATACCCGGTTTTATGGCTTAAAACCAGGTTTTAAGAGCTTAAGCTCTCGAATGCTTAAAACCTAGTTTTAGACACTAAAACCTAGTTTTAGACACTAAAACCCGGTTTTAAGGTCTAAAACCCGGATTTAAGCTCTTAATACCTAGTTTTAGGGCGTAAAACTTGGTTTTAGACCTTAAAACCTGGTTTTAAGATCTTAAAACTAGGTTTTAAGAGCTTAATTCCAAGTTTAGAGCTTAAAACCGGGTTTTAAGAGCTTAAAACCAGGTTTTAAGAGCTTAAAACCAGGTTTTACGCTTCCCCGAGGCATTTAGCTCCTGATTGGCTAGTTTGCTTATGCTAGTTTCTGCGGGACTGCGATACAGGAGGGGAGAAGCTGGTGGAGAAGGAGGAAGGGGAGAAGCTGGAAGGTGGTGGAGAAGGAGGAGGGGAGAAGCTGGTAGAGAAGGAGGAAGGGGAGAAGGAGGGGGAGAAGAGAGAAGGGAGAAGGTGGTGGAGGAGGAAGGGAGAAAAGCTGGTAGAGAAGGAGAAAGGGGAGGAGGGGGAGGAGGGTGAAGGGATCTGGTGGAGGAAGGGGAGAAGGGAGAAGCTGGTGGAAAAAGAGGAGGGGGAGAAGCTGGTGGAGAAGGAGGAGGGGAAGAAGCGAGAAGCTGGTGGAGAAGGAGGAAGGGGAGAAAGGAGAAGCCGGTGGAGCCTCCTCCCCTTCCTCCTCCCCTCCTCCTTCTCTACCAGCTTCTCCCCTCCTCCTTCTCCACCACCTTCACCCTTCTCCCCTTCCTCCTTCTCCACCAGCTTCCCCCCTCCTTCTCCACCACCTTCTCCCCTTCCTCCTTCTCCACCAGCTTTACCCCTGCTCCTCTACCAGCTTCTCCCCCTCCTCCTTCTCCACCTCCTTCTCCCTTCTCCTCTTCCGCCTTCTCCACTAGCTTCTCTCCCTCCTCCTTCTCCACCAGCTTCTCCCCTCCTTGTTCGTTTTCCGCGCCAGGAACTGTATCGCAGTCCCGCAAAAACTAGCATATAAGCAAACTAGCCAATCAGGAGCTAAATGCCTCGGGGAAGCGTAAAACCTAGTTTTAAACTCTTAAAACCCGGTTTTAAGCTCTAAACTTGGAATTAAGCTCTTAAAACCTAGTTTTAAGATCTTAAAACCCGGTTTTAAGGTTTGAAACCAAGTTTTACGCCCTAAAACTAGGTTTTAGACCTTAAAACCTGGTTTTAGACCTTAAAACCTGGTTTTAGACCTGGAAAAGCGTAAAACCTAGTTTTAAGCTCTTAAAACCTAGTTTTCAGCCATAAAACCGGGTATTAGGCCTTAAAAACCTGGTTTTAAGATATTAAAACCCGGTTTCAAGGTCTAAATCTAGGTTTTAAGGTCTAAAACTAGGTATTAAGACCTTAAATCAGGGTTTTGGACCTTAAAACCTAGTTTTAGACCTTAAAACCGGTTTAAGGTCTAAAACTAAGTTTTATGCTTTTTGGTACAAAATGCTTTCCATAGACGTCAGCGTAGCGCGTTGATGAATCGCAACTTAAATTGCTATGTATGCGCGGGCTACGTTGACGTAGGCTAATTGGCTTGATGAATCGCACTTAAGCGGCACGGCATGCCTACGCCCCGCTTACGCCAGCCCGCCGTGCTGAGAAGCAATGATAAATCTGGCCCAAGGCTTGTCTCTAACATTTACTGTAATGTGTATACATCTCACTAGTCAAGCGAGCTAACAAGCGTGCACGACCGCGCGCGAGCTCGTAGCGATCACACCGCCACACCAACACACACCACAACACACCAACAACACACACCCCCATAGCACACACACGCGCGTCGCGCACAGACGCATCCACACACACTGCTTCCTCTCTCAGTCACACACAACCACACACTCCACACACACACACACACACACACGCACACACACACATTCCACAGCACACCACCCACGCACACACATCACACACACCACACACACCACACACGCACACACACAGCACACGCACACACACACACACACACACCGCAGCTCGCGCGGCGCGCGGCAACACACACACCGCACAGCACACACACGCCACACCCACACACGCACAGCACGCTTCACACGCACACACGCACAGCACGCACCACACGCAACACGCACACACGGCACGACACCACGGACACGCACACACGCCACACACGCACCACGCACTACCGCACACACGCACACACGCACCAGCACACACGCAACCACCACGCACACACACACGACACACAACACCACGCACACACACACACACACACACACACACACACACGTGTCTATGGTTATAGTTATTAAATGGTATTACATGGTCCAGATATAGATGGTTATAGTCTAACTCACTATGCCTGTCGATGTCTGTATCCAATGTACATGAATATTGATTGCAACCGCGACGGAAAACTGTGAAATTTACACACTCCGTATTTTGCTGTGAATGCTACCTAGGCCTACATGAACAACATAACGTAACACTTATACGAAAACACCTTGGTCATCCATAGCCAATGCTAAAATAATTATACAAGTTATTTTTGAATGCGGTAGGAAATTAGCTGACATTTTAGACATGAGCGAGCAGAAACTTTACACAACCGCGTGACATCATTGTCGCTCATGATCGGCAGGTTCAAGTATTCAGAATCTGGAAACGTAAGCTGCATGCTGATTAACAAAATAATATTCTGCAACCATCAAACACTACTAGTATTCATTACGTTTACAGCTAACGAAGACTGCCAATATATGCATTTTTATCTGACTAATTCACCTAAATGGGTAGTGGTGTGGCAAAATTTGGGGCATTAGTGTATAATTATTGTGTAGCGATTTTCCGTAGTTTGTATTAAAGCATCTAACAAATACTCGCATAGCGCCGGGTTCTCTCAGAGCTCGCAATAAAAAAAAACCGAATAGAAAAACACTGGACATTTTGGCGAGAAATAAATAATGAAATCTACCCGGAACTGTTTCAGTTTAATAAGGAAACTTTTTTCTACCATAGAAATAATTTCCTGCTCATCGCTTTCCTGCATGTTTTGCACGGCGTACGAGTTGCGATACCACAAAGTAATTGGCATTGCAAACCATGTGATTACACGCGCTTTGTGTGATTGGGGTGGCCAAATGCTCAGCTCCCAGGCAGCCAATCTGTGGCGTATGTAGCATGCAAGGTTTGAGTGTGTGGCATGGATATGGTTTTGACAATACTAAATCTACTACTATATACAGCGAATGCGGATTCCAGATTATTAACGACAACGTGTTTTGTTTAGGATATTTATTGATGTGAAGAGAAGCGATGAAGATCTGTGCATCTAAAACGGTAATTAATGTATTGTATTTATTTGGTGGGACAACATAAGGCTTTCAGGCAACAGCGCACCATAAAATTATGCTAAAACCTACTTATATATTTATTTATTTATTATATTTTCCCCACTGTATTCACGCAATTAGTGTATCATTTCAGTTTGCATAATGCATAGACATGTTTATTTTCTAAGATTACACATGTAATGACACCTATACTGTGTGGAAATGATGCCTATAGGCACTACTTTTATAATGTAAATGTTTTACTTTGTCTTAGGTGCGTCGTATACCTAATTGATATTTTCATTGCTTGATAGTAGTTCATGAAAACACGTTTTCTTTTATTTCATTTTAGTTTTACTGTTTAGTTAAAAACGCCGGGATGAAAAAAGGTTTGCTTGCATGACAGGAAACGTGTCAAATCAATGTTTTAAGTTAATCAATATGCTACCGACACAGCGGTAGTAGCCATAGAAAAAGAATTATAGAGACACTATATAGAGTCTACTATATTATTACTCTAGCATACCACTACCCTTTTTTCACACTTAAACATGAAAAGTTACATAATTTTATGCAATATATAGCGGTATATTACTGATATATATGCATAGTTTTGTATAACGGTATTAATAACACCACATATTACTAACTAAAAAGGGCACGATGCTCTCATACAATGTAGAGAATCCCATAGAGATCTATACGTGGGTATACATATAGATATCTGTGGAGAATCCACTCAAGTTATATCCGCACCAAATGCTTGGACACTGGCGCCATCTATATTAACTGAAGCCATGGACGCGCTGGTAAGCTAGTCTGCAGATATTGACGTGGCAGCAGGACATAGCGGCACCGGCTCTTCATTGACAGCCCAGTAGCGTCTTGTCGAGGGAGCATATCGATAACAGTGCACTCGTAACTGCACAACGACGACGCGACCGATACCGCGCCGAGATCTGTGTGTGCGCCGATGTGGCACCTCGAAGACGACGACATCCGTCGCTGCTACGTGTGCTGAAGGTGAGCGACCGTCGGCGGCACTGCCGACTCCGTCCGCTGTCGCCAGCGTTACGACGTCGCCGTGCCGATCCTCGCGGGCTGGTTAGTGTACAGCAGGAGAGTGTAGACGCTGCGGCCGCAGTCGGTCGGTCGACTGCACACGAGGACATCAGTTCCTCGTGGAAACCCGACGTAGAGTCGCCGACGGAGAGTCGCCGACGGAGAGTCGCCGACGGAGAGTCGCAGACGGAGAGTCGTCTGCTTGCGTCGCCGTCGTCGGCCGTGCGGGATGAGCGCATCGCGCGTAAGGTCGCTACAGTGACGGTAGAGCCGTGGCACGTCGACGCCACCGATGTTTAAGCTGTCGCTGATCAAGGACTCACCGCGGACCTCTAGCATGCTGAACGTGAACGCACCTGCTGCCGACGACAGGCGGGAGATCGTGCTGAACATGGAGGAGATGCCCAGCGGCAGCGGCGGCGGCGACGGCAACGGCAGCATGAAGGCGCCACCGCCGCCGGCAACGACGCCATTGCCGGCACCACCTTCGTCGCCACCTGCGGCGGTGGCGCCCGTACCTGCCGTCTCTCCTCCCCGCACCACAGCTCCCGTGACAGCTCCCGGTAAGATTTGCCTCTTAGCTGAGTGTTTACTCGCCTCTTCGTAATAATATTGGTAAATTAATTGGCCCTAGAAGACAATCGAACAGGAGAAGTCAATCATTTGTTAACTCACCTCTTCGTAATAATAATAATGGTAAATTAATTAGCCCTAGAAGACAGTTGAACAGGAGAAGTCAATCATGATCGATGAGCATTATAACAGTTATTATACCAATCGATAAGCATATCATATTACAGATCAAATGAATCTGAATGAGAGCGTAAACAAAGCGCAAACAATGGTTAACAAAGGCATTGCAAATGGAAAGCGCTATAATTATAGGAAGTACTGTAGGAAATACGCAAAGAAACTGCGTCACAACTTGTACTGTAAGACGTTGATAACGATCCGTTTTCGGAACACGCGAGACAGAAAGTCATTTCATTACATGAAAGACTTACTAGTATGCCCTAAGCAACAGACAGACATTGCGCCGTTTCAACCGCGCCATGTTTGGCCTCGAATGGGAGGAACACGCCGTTTGCATATTCGGGATAGACCTACATATGTTGAATCGTGTTGATCCTTAAAGATCTGATTCAAATGAGGGCTATAGTACCCTGATCATGGGCAGAACAAAAGTGGCCATGGTGGCGCTCTACGAATTCACGTATGTTATCCACTACGTTACCACTACCGCAGTCCAGACCTAGGACTAAGACACAGCTAAACGTCCGTAAACAATATCGACGTATTTCCTATAGGCGGACGTAGAGAACATGTTAGAGGGAGAGAGCGAGAGAGAGAGAGAGAGAACGCGGGAGAGAGAGAGCGAGAGAGAGAGAGAGAGAGAGAGAGAGAGAGAGAGAGAGAGAGAGAGAGAGAGAGAGAGAGAGATAGCGAGAGAGAGAGAGAGAGAGAGAGAGAGAGAGAGAGAGAGAGAGAGAGAGAGCGAGAGAGAGAGAGAGAGAGAGATAGAGAGAGAGAGAAAAAAAATTTT
>NW_014577101.1:616188-624641 GCF_000485595.1 Priapulus caudatus | reverse complement strand
GAGAGAGAGAGAGAGAGAGAGAGAGAGAGAGAGAGAGAGAGAGAGAGAGAGAGAGAGAGAGAGAGAAATAGAGAGAGAGAGAGAGAGAGAGAGAGAGAGAGAGAGAGAGAGAGAGAGAGAGAGAGAGAGAGCGATACAGAGCGAGAGAGAGAGAGAGAGAGAGAGAGAGAGGGAGAGAGAGCGCGAAGGAGAAGAGAGAGGGCGGGAGAGAGAGCGAGAGAACGAGACAGAGCGAGACAGGGCGAGACAGAGCGAGAGCGTTGTTCGCTGCGTACAGTATTTCATGCAGCTGCCGTGATTTTCCCGGTACTTTCGCTCATTCGCGAATCGCAGTTATTACAGCTGAAAGTAAGAAATCGTAAAGAAATGTGGCTATACTTTGCTACATCTAAGTACAATTACTTTGTATATACGACGGTGGCCGACGCGTGTAATTTATTCTAAATCGATATCGTTGTAATCTTTTGAATGGGTGTCGACGTTACCCGGGATTTTTTCATTCATAAAAATGAAATGCACGCGTCGCTATAGTTAATAACATCGGCAGTGTTTTTATAATGGAAACGTTTGAACGGTCGCTGAATGTGGAATGAGAGCGGGACGGCAGACCTGGCAATTATCCCCAGCCATTGTACGCGGCAGGGACTGAACACGTGAAGTATTGATCCGTTAGAATTAAGCGCAAATGTGTTCATTAAAACGCAATGGTACAGCCAGCAGCGTGTCGGCCGTTGAAAACTCTCTGATAGTCCCGCAAGAAAAGATGCTATCGGGTGCATAGACCGAGATGACACTGACGCTGTAATTATGTGTTCGGCAATGCTCGCACTTCGCATCGCTAAATGATAGCTCCACGACAAAGCCTCGCAAGATGATATTTTCCTATCAATGTTTTGATATTGGACTTCGGACGGTTGAAATACGAGTGAAGGATTTGATCGGCCGATAAACGCGTCACCGAATGCCACGACGTGCGTTTATTTAAACGCGTCACCGAATACCACGACGTGTGTTTATTTAAACGCGTCACAGAATGCCACGATCTGCGTTTAAATAAACGCGTCACAGAATGCAACGACGTGCTACTATTTAAACGCGTCCCAGAATGCCGCGACGTGCGTTTATTTAAACGCGTCACATGCAGAATGCGACGACGTGCTATTATTTAAACGCGTCACAAATTGCCACGGGGTGCTATTATTTAAACGCGTCACAGAATGCCACGACGTGCTATTATTGAGGTATTTCGTTACGCTAACTAGCACGTAATTATTACTGAACGTAGTTAGGCCGCCAGTAGATATTCACAGACGTAGACATTCTCAAGTTTCACTAGTCGAAATGTTCGATTCAGAAAACCGTGTAATTCAATTTCATTAAACCGTCTACCTTCTAATTAACGAAATAACATCTAATTAACGAAATATCCTCTAATTAACGAAATAACCGCTATCAACGTTCAACGATCAACGAAATCATTCTATATGTTGCACGTGTGGCCATAACAAGAGTATGATATTAAGGCAATGTCAATAAGAGATTTGAATAATGCCGTTTTCTTATATGATGTATATAAAGGTGTAGGCATGAAACGTCGCTTGGAGATCGTGTAATTATTCTGTTACATGAAAGAAATGGTACTGTATGTTACATGATGCCAACCTATAGTTACCCATCAAGACATACAGAAGGAGATATATCGCGTGTATATTGTAGGAACGTACGTACGTCAAATATATCTCACTAAATGTTGATATATACAAGACTATACCTAATTCAAATTGGATTTATTTCATCGCGTGGTGCTGCAAACCCCACATAACATGGGTGTTTTCTGGTAACTTCATTATAACAATCATGCGCATTATAGCCATCATATAGTATACGAGACGGCTATCATTGCTTGACGATAAACCTATATCTGAAGATTGGAACTTGATCTGTTTCACCATAATTACACCAATTAATTAACATTAATTTCACCATAATTACACCAAGCGACCAAATGTCCAGATCATACAGTCTAAATAGAGTGACAATATATCATTCTGAATCTAAGACTCCCTCAAGATCTGAGAGTATAGAGGGAGAGGAAGTAGTGCGTGTAGTGAACAAAGGCGTTATTGTACTTCTATCTTTAGATGTCGGATCAGCAAGAACTGCCTAGATGCTGTTACACATTCAAAGGCTTTGCCGGTACTTCCATACTATTACCGATATTTACCGACAATATACGAAGTATGTTGGCTATAAGCATGCACTCACTCGGCTCGCTAATATTGATTACGGTGAAATTGGTTACTCAACACGAATTTTCCCTCACTAATGTATAGGCATACACGCAAGTCACGCACGCACACGCACACGATCACGCACACTCGCGCGACCACGCACACTCGCCATCACGCGCACGCACTATAATCTACAATTACCCACCCTCTGTTCACATGCGGCACAACACGATGGCAGATTGATGTGGACATCTGTATCTATAGACAAAATGGCACCGTCTTTCATTCCAGGAAGTTTCTGCGACCAATTCTATACGATCCAGCTCCAATTGATAAAGGCCCGACTCTCTCTATATACGCGCACCAATCAACATCAATACTGTGATGTCATTGCCGCAGCAGGCCAGCTTTATCTCGGCCGCGCACTTTCTTCCACTCACAGATTTCTCGTTAGCAGTGCCTTGCTACTTGCATCTCATAAGATAAGCTAGGATCTCGCCATACAGTAAGCGTGTAATGTATACAGCATTGCGCTGCCGGACCGAGACGAAATAAAGCAGTTTGACAAAACGTGTAGCAAATAACTATTCTCGGGCGAAGTATTTGGCGATCAATACATTGCACAGAACTCGTGCGGCTAGCTTATTTTACATGCAGTGCAAGGAGAGCGACGTAATTCCTGATTCGGTTAGAAAGAGAGAGAGAGAGAGAGGTCGCAGTCTTTTGAGTAAAGGCTCTCGTAGCGAGCCAATTTTTCACATGGGCGGCAATGAAGTCGTGCTAAGAAACTGTGGCAAAATAGCAGCAAAAACGTATCTAACCAACCGTACGTGAACTGTATACGCCGCCTAGAGACAGATGCTGAGAATTTTAAAGCGCTGATCCATATAAGCCGATATAGGAACTTCTTCATTAACTTGAATCTCGTGAGATATTAATTCCGCGTCCTCGGCTGCCATCATTGCTAGTATTTCTAACACCAATTACCGATAATCAGATAACAGATAGCCGATCATAGATGAGATAAGCGATAACCTATACCCGATTATCGATAACCGTTAACTGATACCCGATAACTGATAACCGATAACCGATATGTGATAGTTTGCGAGTAGCAACGACTAGGGTAACATAGATCTATGATCGCAGGTTGGGGTAGAGGCGGGAGCAAGGGAAGAAACGCGGTGTGTCACCTTACTGTGGGAATCACGGGGTATGTAGGCCTTACACTAGAACGGCGAGGGGATCAAAATCAATCACGTTATAATTGCATAATCCGTAGAGATTTACAGTCGCTCTAAATCTGACCACTCGCCGATGTAACAACCTTCCACAACGAAAAACAAAACGCTCGTTTTTTAGCCGAGAAAGTATCAATTGGAATAATATGCTATCCTTTCCTGGAGGTATTGTTATGGAAAAACATTATTTATTATTATTATTATTATTATTATCATAGATATAATCAGGAGTGTATCAATACACTTGATCAATTGATACACTCCTGATATAATTGCAATCGCAAATCATATGAAAACAGCGAGAGAATTGAGTATAATTTCTAAGTGGGATGTTGACTGCTTGATCGTGACATATGCTGAACAATACGCGTATATCGAGTACTATAGCGCGCATTATACAGATGAAATTCCAGTAGCCTTACGTATTGACATACATACAATATAACATTACCCCATGGTAACACGCAATTCCACAAGAAACTTAAAGGAACGACGACTTTTCCGGTGGCGAGTTTCTCACGTATAACATTACGGCGGTAGCCGCAAGTACTTGCTGCTGAATCTGTGCTGTTATATTCTCCAATATTCCTCGTGTTTACATTAGCGGTATGGCAATTTTCGTAATCGACAATTCCTCCGCCATTTTGGCGCCATCGCTGCGCTGCGGGTGTTGATCAAAGTCCTGTACGATTTATGCTCCCTCTATCGTAGCATCGCGGTTAAAATGGCGGATTATTGATGCTAGTATATTGGAACGCAGACGAGACGCCGAACTAATCACGTACTTTAGCACGATTCGAAAAACGCTCGTCAAACTCTGCCGAGCGTGACTCGCCGACGATGAGATGCAATTTGTGGAATTTCTATGCGCGTCTAAATAAACAGTAGCATCATCGATGCGAAATCAGTTTCACTATCTAATAGATGCAATATCGCATATCGCGCTCGCGCGGTCCGTGTACACGCCGGAGTCGGCCATATTGGAAGTAATTATAATTATTAACAGCAGTCGAGGCATGCGTCGTAATGTTCCTAATACACCACGACGAGAGTGGACACGTACGCTAGACTGCCGCTAATGCTTCCAGCATGAGGTGCGCGATAACAGCTCGCAACTGAGGGATCGACTACAGAGTAGCATGGCGGTCTGGTTCAGTGCAGTAAGGTTACGGACGTAGCGCTGATGGGCGGTCGTTCTAGTTAAGCCTTTATTCGCAGTAGAGCAGCGGCTTTCTCTATACCGCAGTCAAAATATGCTCATGTCAATAACAAAACGACTGTTATCATTGCTAAATAATCCACTGTCGGTAAAGAGTCGGTTATTAACTGCGTCCACATTGCGCGATACACATTTAAGAGGCAATGTTGCAATGAGATGGCGGTGCGGCAATGCAGAAGCTGGCTACTGTATTAATTATTGTCGAGTAACGCAGACCGATTTATGTCTTGCACGCGAAGCGCTTCACCAGCCGACTCATTATCGCTCATATTCAGTCCTGTGCCTCATTAGTGGCATGTAAGCACGCATGGCGGTTGCGAATTCCTATATACAGACTGGACTCGGAGGAACTAATTCTGTGCGTTTGTGGCTCGCGGTTACATAATGTGATATATTTTTAACTGGAGCCGCCGGGATATTCTTCTGCGTATAAATAATGTATTACGAAGTATATGTATTATTTATACGTGTACCTATGATTCCGGCGGCTTCTTTCCCATTAGCAGTGTGGGTTATACTGATTCATTGTCTTATAGCTACTAGCATCAGCATCAGCGTACCAATGCAGCATGCCGCTATCGGCCGTGAGCCCAAACTTTTATCAAAACTTACAACTACTTTATTAAGGCCTATGAGCTGTTCCGTCTATGTAGTAGTATACACGTACACTATACACGTTCGCACGGCACGGCGAAAGCGAAGAGATTAATATCACCCGTATGTTCGGTTCGATGCTTTAGTTGACACGCCATAAAGCGTCTTCGCGCACTCCTAGAGGCCATAGTGACAGTCCTTTATATTAGATTCTCTTTTACGTCATTCCGTGTCCCGTTATTGAGACATTACATGGTGTGCACGCATCGGAATGCGTTTAGAATATGAAACGCATGAAATCGTGCGTGGTGCGCAAGGCTTGCGTAATATCTGCACAGCCGTAGACTCACATTATTACTAGCTAATGGTTGTAAGGGTCGGTCCGTCTTCGAGTATTAGCATATCGCGTTGAATTGAACATTGCCCTCTTCCCACTAAACTACAGGGATACAGGGAAAGTGCAAAGGATGTTGCTCCGCCCCACCTACAGTATGAAAATTAAGTCTGTCGCCGTGAACGCGTGTGCAATAGTACGATTATTGGAAAACGAATAGGAGTAGAATACTCAATCATTGCGATAAGTAATAAGTTTAACAAAAATCGATTGCTGACTGCACCCTATATATATATATACACAACGCCGGACGTTTCTCTCGCTAATGCGGACAAACAATCGAAGACTATATTTCAACTGAAAACGACCATTGGCTGACTCACTGTAGTGTGTGTGTGTGTGTGTTGTGTTGTGTGTGTGTGTGTGTGTGTGTTGTTGTCGTGGCTCTGTGTGCGCGCCCCGCTGTGTGTGTGGGTGTGTGTGTGTGTGTGTGTGTGTGAGCGAGAGTGTGTGTGCGTGGTGGTGTGTGTGTGTGTGTGTGTGTGTTGTGGTGTGTGTGTGGTGTGCGTACGTGTGTGTGTATGGCGTGTGTGTTGTGATGTGTGCTGGTGCGTGGCGCTGTGTGTGTATGTGTGTGTGTGTGTGTGTGTGTGTGTGTGTTGTGTGTGTGTGTGTGTGTGGTGCGTGTGTGCGCGCGCGGGTGCCGTGTGTGTGTGTGTGTGGTGTGTGAAGAGATGAGAGAGAGTGTGGGTGCGTGTGTGTGTGGTGTGTGTGTGTGCTGTGATGTGCTGGTTGCGTACGTGTGTGTGTATGCTGTGTTGTGTTGTTGTAGTGTGTGTGTGTGTGGCGTGCGTGTGGTTGTATGCGTGTGTGTGTGTGTGTGTTGTGTGTGGTGTGGTGTGTGGTGTGTGTGTGTGTGTGTGTGTGGTGTCGTGTGGGTGTGTGTGTGTTGTGTGGTGTGGTGTGTGATGTGGGTGTGTGTGTGTGCATGTGTGTGTGTGTGGTATGTGCTGCGTGTGTGTATTTGGCGTTGTGTGTGTAGTGTGTGTGTGGTGAGAGAGGAATGTGTGTATGTGTGGTGTGTGTGTTGTGTGTGTGAGTCGAGAGAGTGTGTGAGTGTGTGTGTCGTGTGTGTGTGTGTGTGTGTGCGTGTGTGTGTTATGCGTGTGTGGTTGGTGTGTGTGTGTGTGTGTGTGTGTGTGTGTGTGTGTGTTATGCGTGTGTGTGTGTGTGTGCTGTGTGTGTGTGTGTGGTATGGTGGTTATGTGTGGTATGTATTGTGTGTGTGGTGCCTGTGTGTGTGTGTGTGTGTGTGTGTGTGTGTGTGTGTGTGTGTGTGTGTGTGTGTGTGTATGCGGCGGGAGGGGGTCTTTCCTCTCTATAATCCCTGCCTTGCTGATCGCATGCAGCGAAAGTGCTCAGTATAGTAAACAGCTGTCGGCTGTTCTAACAGGGCTTCATTGACGGGGCTTCATGCGACACTGCTGCTACAGAAAATGTTCTATGTTTGGCCGAGTATCATCTCGGTGTTATTTCTAGTTTAACCCGAAGGCAAATGAACGATGACGTCAACTATGTAGATACGGTTTAAAAGTATGAATAATTTGGCGTTTCATGCGAAATAAATTCGTGGTCTTTTACTAATAATTTCCAGTTCGTATATCGTCGTCAAACATAATTGATAGATGTGCGCATATAGATCCTTAGAGTTCAAGTGGTTGCATGGCACACGGCGGACGGGTGCACGAACACACACATACAACCTCACTCGCGCGCGCACACACACACGCACACACACACACACACACACATTTTATTTTTCTTGCTATTACTTTTTCTATTAATTTTACAACACAGAGGGATTTAAGCGTACATAATCGAATCTGCTCGGAGAACATTTAAAAATCGATCAAAGCAGCGTCCCCCCATTGCAATCCGCTATTTATCGAGAGTAAATCTGACCGATATGTAATTCATGACTCGCATCCCAATTACGGTGGAGAGACTAGGATAAATTTCCGGATCTCATGAATGGTTGCGATAACGTGGCCGCGAGCAGGTTGGCGGGTAACGACTGTATTTTGCGCAGGATAGTTGTCGCAGACGAAAGACAGATATATGTTACTTACTCTCCGAATAACAAGCGTATAACGCATTAACCAGTCTACATGCAGTGCATTTCGACGACACGTTATGTAATACGGCGCACACGTTTGCAAAAGATGCTCTAATTCGCGATTACGTTCGCAGTAAATGTGCGAGTAAAAGAAACGACAGCCTCATCGCTTGAGTCTAATACTCATTAGGAGTCGTAATTATCGTCGGAAATTGAGATCGAACTTCATTATACGTCGCCTGATGCTATTGATTGAGACATCGGACCGCGAGCGCAGACGGAATTTTCATGTAAACACAGAATTGTTTATTATCGTATAAAAACTGCGTGTTATTAGCACTAGAGGCACCACTCTTGCAATCCAACGAGTAGAGGATTCGCGCAAGGTGCACAATTACATTACGTGATGGGAAATCTGTAAATAGCCACGTAGTCCATTAAAACCTTGCAAACATATAGTTTTATCGACTATCGTCATTAATAATTACGGTGCGGGCGTGAGTGAGTGAGTGAGTGAGTGAGTGAGTGAGTGAGTGAGTGAGTGAGTGAGTGAGTGAGTGAGTGAGTGAGTGAGTGAGTGAGTGAGTGAGTGAGTGAGTGAGTGTGAATGAGTGAGTGCGTGAGTAGATGCAGTAGAGTGAGTGAGTGAGAGTGAGTGGCAGTGAGTAGTGAGTGAGTGAGTGATGGAGTGAAGTGAGTGAGTGGTGAGTGCAGTGGG
>NW_014577101.1:610720-615704 GCF_000485595.1 Priapulus caudatus | reverse complement strand
AAACGAGAGAGAGAAAGGAGAAGAGAACAGCGAGAAAGAGAGAGACGCGCACGAGAAAAGAAAGAAGAGAGAGAGAGAGGCGAACAACAGACAGACATAGAGAGAGAGGACAGCCCGAAGTGAGAGGAAAGAGAGAGAGAAAGAAAAGATAGAACAGAGAGAGAGACAGCAGCGTGACGCGATACCGGAGAGAGAGAGACGGGAGAAGACGAGAAGAGAGAGCAGGAATACAGACAGGAGCGAGAGAAGAGAGAGAGCGAGCGCAAGCCAGAGAAAGAGCGAGGACGAAGAGAACGAGACCGAGAGAAGAGGACGAGAGACCGAGAGAGCAGAGAGAGAAGAGAATGCGAGCCAGAGAGAGAGAGCAGAGGAGAGAGAAAGAGGAGAGAGAGAGAGAGCAGGGGGGGGAGAGACAGGCGAGCAAGAGAGGGAGAGAGAGAGAGGAAGACAGAGAGAAAGAGAAAAAGAGAGAGCGCGAGAGCGAGGGAGAGCGAGAAAGAAGGGGGCAAGGAAGACGGACAGAGAGAAGAGAGAGAGAGAGAGAGAGAGAGAGACCAGCTAGCAACAGCTATCGATAAATCAGGTACTCGAGCAACCGAAGCGACGAGGTTTAATCCAAGGGGAATCTTAACGGAATAACTGTAATATTCCCTTCGCCGTGCTTGAGATCAAATAACCACAGAACGACGTATAACGACTCGTTGTTGTTGAGCGAAGAGCAAGAAAACTAACGCATGATTCCTGTTCGTAACACATAAATCTTTGCATACTCTTTGTTCGCGTTGGGAATTCGGATGAGCGAATGTTTTTTATGCGAAACCGTTGAGCGCATTTGAAATATCAGCTATTGAAATAAGGGAGCGACTTGCTTTGATGAAATTATGCGTTTTACTGCTTGTGCCGGTCTAAACAACTCTGTAGTGACAGAGCAACGAGAACTGTTACAGTAGTCAACACGCAGCTGCCGCGAGAGATTGGTACTCAAACTAATCTTGTACATCCTATCTCTTATTGAAAGACGCATAGGGATTCATACACACGACCGTTCAGCTTCGCATACGGATGCGACAAGTACGGTAATTATTGCCATCTTTTGTAGCTTGTGGTGACGATGTATTTCACGAGAAGGGCGGCCAGAGTGTGCGCCAGTTAGAATCCCTATCATGTGATTGAACGCTGTCGCCATCAGCGATCCCCACGCGGCGTAATGCGTTTACGAGCGGAAGCTCCAGCCCGAATGGGCTCATGCTGACCAATGGCGAGGAATGGCCATGCACGAACCGTATCAGTCCGCTGGCACGCATGCATGCATGCGCGCGTGCATGTTTCCCGTTTCTGCCAGCAGGAAATTACTCGCGCATGACGTGCACCCTAATGCACGTGTGCCCGGTAGTTATTACCGAATATTGCGGAGGCAGTCACGACGACGTCACGAAACGCAGGCCCCATACATCACACATATCGCCATCTAGCGTATAATTGGGGGTACTTTTCGCGCGCGGCCATTTGTCTCGTGATGCGTTGATTGCACGACGAAACGTATCATTAGAAATTTATGTGCGTCCAGCGGGAGCAGCGCTGCGTTTTACGAACTGGGAAAATCAACTGTCACCGAATAAACACGCCGATAAATCATTTATTTTGTCACCAGGTGGCAAGAGGATCACTTACTTGGCAACAACGAAACGCTGATAATGTTCTTTTACCGGTGTTTCAACGGTAAACGACTCCCATGTCATGCGAATCGTCGCCCGGCGAACAAACACAACGACCCGACGTCTTCCTAGCGCGCACAGTGAGCCATTAAGCGTGACAATCGCCGCTACACCAATTAAGACAGTGACAAGGGACGTCGACATTGGTGCTTACCGCAAAAACGGGGGACGAAACCTCTTCTTCTTCTTCTTCTTCTTCTTCTTTTTCTTCTTCTACTACTTCCTCATCATCATCATCATCATCATCATCATCATTATCATCATCATCATCATCATTATCATTATCATCATCATCATCATCATCATCATCATCATCATCATTATCATCATCATCATCTTTATCTTCATTATCATCGTTTTCATCATTATTATCATCATCATTTTCTTCTTCTTCAGCATCATCATCATCATCATCATCATCAGCATCATCATCGCCGTCGTTTTCCTTTTCTTCTTCTTATCCCGAAGCGCGTCGGCAGCAGAAATGTGAACAATACGTTTGCACGTCTGTCGTCGACGACGTGCCGACGACAACGCCCCTCCTTGTTCACAACACGCATTAGCCATGACGCAACGCGCTGACGCATCGCTCGGCTAATTGGCATCATTGTAGCTCCGATTCGCTAAAACAAAATAAACAAATCGGGCCTGGTCGGATTTAGCACTGACAGTTGCCCCCGTGATGCCGCCGGCAACGGCTGCAGAAATGATACCATTACTGGCTTCAGGCCGTGCATAATCAATACGTTCGCGTCATTCGGTAGTGTTACATTTCATCGCGGCTGCCGCACCCGCGCCCGATCGCGTTAGGTGGCGCGTCTAGAACCGCCGTACAGCATCCGCGCATACGCATCTCACGCGCATGCGCACCCGTCTCTCCGCACCGGCGGTTTAATCTCACAGTCCAGCGCGCGCCCCGGCGAATGGCTTTTATGGACATTCGAAAGACGATTCGCACGCGACGGAGCCATTTTGTCAGTAATTAAGCGTAAGAACGACGGATTCTGAAAAACAAAACGAAAGTAATTTCTGTCGATATCTGTGACGTCATTCCGCTAAGCTCGCTGGTCGTAGTAGGCGGTAATTGTTGACGCTACGCCGACTAGCTCGCAAGTGATCATATAATAACTGTACACAGTTTCATCATTGCAGCTTGCGACAACAAATTTGTTAACACGTTTTATGTTTTTATGTTAACATGATTTTTTGAACATGTTTCATGTTTGTACCGCGCTAATGAAACGTGGTTTATAGCGTGAGCTAACTACTAACCGTATATCACTAACTGTCATACACTTAACTTTACCTGAAATTTGACTCTTAAAACTAACTATATATATTACTAACTGTAGGTCGGGCATGGTGACAAGAGGAACGAGATATAAATCGGGCTCTTCAATCGACGATATACAGATGGACCGGTTATGTATGTTCGAGTACATATTACTAGTTTCACATCAGGCATGACAACTTATGTACAAACGTATGATAACAGCACACCGTGTCAGCGCTTCAAGCGCGTGAAAAGAGACAGAGAATAGATTTATGGCCTACGAACAAATTTAAACGGGAGGAGGGAATCACGCGGTTACCATAGCAACGTGTGTTCATTTATATTTTTCGTGCGGTTTTAACTTTTAATTAAATATTTGTCGGTTTGCTCGGCCCGGGCTTTCACAAATGGCCACATACCACAAGCTGCATTGCATGTGGCATCCTCGCTTTGAGGCAAAATTCCTCAAATTTTAAATGCGAAACTTAGCCTACGTTTCATGCTCTTTCGTTCGTATTTTAGTGTTCGCTCGTATGTGGATAGCAAATCAATGTTTTGACACGGGCCTAATCTATGTTGTAAATGTTACGAATCGTGCATATAGACCTCGGTGCGAATTAGCAACAAAATTTCCAACTAAGAACGAAAATTGCAATTGGTAATAAATACAGACCGGAGAATTTCCTTTCGACGTGTGCGAGATAGTTACATGAAAGTAGTGCGCGAAAGATACACTAATGATAATAACAGCGGGCAAATATACGCGTGGATACATCACGTTGAAGGGAAGGGCACCGCCGTAACGTTACATAGCGACAAAGGCGTGTCGACGTGTAATTGCTACGCGCACAGTCTGTATAATAATCGTAGTTTTCTCGTTGAGAGTCGGACTGCAAAAGAAGACTCGCGTGCATCCGTCGTCTTAGAGGTTGTGCGTCGAGGATGTTTTTTTATGAGAGATGCGCTCGTCTTGCATGCTAAGCGATGAATGATGACGCAGTTATTGAAATAACATCCACTCTGCCGACGCTAGTTCGTCGCGGGAAGTTTCTTACCAAACTTCTCCGCAAAAGATTTCAAGATTTGCGATTGCGGCTGTTGCAATTCCGCTCCCGCTCGACGAATCTTAATTGCATTTCGTCGGCAATTTCTCATATTTTACGGCCCAAAATCGAATGCCGTCTAGACTGCTAATGTAGCACGTCGTAACGCTGCAGAACGACTTATACAGCTTACGGAACACTCGTTCCGCTTAGAATTTGAATACGAAAATTTAAATTAGCGACCGAAAACGGAATCTGGTCGAGATACGCATTCGCGGTATTTCCTCCCTCTGGCGAATGACGCGGAACGTCAATGGTTTTATGCGAGAAACGAGATGATATTTTAAGCAGTTTTACATGCTCTGAAACGCCTTGCACGCATAGGGAGTCCTTGGGGGTGGTTCCATTCTTATTACGCCGAACAAGAACTATTATAGATGCGGCAGTGTTCCACGAACGCAAACAAATGTATCTGTTTAGATAGGGTCCATATGGAAGACTGGGTGCTATATTATATTAATTTGAGTATTATATATATATAGATCGATAGATAAATTTCCCTGACATAATTATCGTTATAAATTGCGTTTTCTAGCATGACGCATGAATGATACGAAACAGTAATATGAATACGAATATAATTGATCCTCAATATAGAAATAATATATTCGCAAATAGGTATTAGCCAGATTGAATGAAAACATCCCTCCGGTACGGCATTGCCCGATGCATAGAGTTATCTATTTCAAGAGGCTGACCTTATTTAGGTATCGATGCACGAAACGCTAACGGCAACAATATGATTATAGTGTGTGTGTGTGTGTGTGGAGTTATCTATTTCAAGAGGCTGACCTTATTTAGGTATCGATGCACGAAACGCTAACGGCAACAATATGATTATAGTGTGTGTGTGTGTGTGTGTGTGTGTGTGTGTGTGTGTGTGTGTGTGTGTG
>NW_014577101.1:606776-608258 GCF_000485595.1 Priapulus caudatus | reverse complement strand
GTACACTACGCCACACTACTACACACTACTACACTACACGTACTACACTACCGACCTACACACACACGTACACACACCTACACCACACTACACACACACACACACACACACACACACACACACACACACACACACACACACACACACACATACACACACACACACACACTCGCACGCGCACACATCACACACACACGCACACATACACATGCACGCATTTTGCTTCCTCTCGTTCACACGCATTGTCTGGCCCTTCAGCCTCTCTCCCTATGTCTTTACTTCTCTCGCTCCCGCTCTCCTCTCACCCTCTTTCTCTTATAATCTCATTTACTCGTGCACTCTCTACCTCCCTCTTACGCTCTTTTTATCCCTCTTAGCTTCGTACACGTATTGAACTTCGCTCTCTTTCCTTTCACAGTGGCAACAACGACTACAACAACAACAGTGGAACCGGCCGCGAGCACAAAAACACTACCGCCGCCGTCGCCGCCGACAACAGCAACGACAACAACGACGACGACGGCGGCGGCGGCGGCGGCGGCGGCGGCGGCGGCGACGACGTCGACGATGGTGAACGGAAGCCTGAGCGGGTCGCAGGAGGACAACGCGCGCGGTGCCGCGGCCCACAACATCACCGCCGGCAACAGCACGCGCGACGACTCTCCCGTCATCATCAACATCACGGACTCGACGCCCGTCGACGACGCCAGCGACAACGCGCGACAGGCGGCGTGGAACGACGTGCGCGACGACGCCGACGGCGACAAGTCGACGTCGACAAAGTCGTTCATGCTTCCCGTGACGTTAATGAAGGACTACCTTAGTCCGACGATGATAAAGTCGAAATTCGAGGGCGTGCGTCGGAGCCGGTTAGCCAGCGGCGACGGCGGCGGCGATGACGGAAAAAAATCGGACAAGAAAAGTGCGTCGAACGGTGTGTTTCTGGGCGACGAAGCGAGCCTGTTCGGAGCGCCGCGAGATAGCCTCATCGAATTCGCCGACGAACTGGACGCCGACGCAAACCATAGTTTTATACAAACTCATTTCATGTCCATCTTTCAGCCGACGGATAACAAACTCGCGATGAAACTTTTCGGCAGCAAAAAGGCGCTGATGAATGAGAAGATGCGCCAGAAAGCCGCCGGACAATGGATCATTCATCCGTTAAGCAATTTTAGGTGAGAAATTCTATGAGCTCTCTGCATCGTCCTAAACCCGTCTTTATGAAGGTCTTCCTAATGAATGTAGAAAACTGATTGTCCACGGGTTATAGCGGGCTTCCTTATTCACATTTCCTTCCACGCACAACGAACGATATTTCCGCATTGCGATGTTATTCAATATTCTATACCAGAGAGAGAGAGAGAGAGAGAGAGAGAGAGAGAGAGAGAGAGAGAGAGAGAGAGAGAGAGAGAGAGAGAGAGAGAGAGAGAGAGAGAGAGAGAGAGAGAGAGAGAGAGAGAGAGAGAGAGAGAGAGAGAG
>NW_014577101.1:601683-603947 GCF_000485595.1 Priapulus caudatus | reverse complement strand
GCGTGCGTGTGTATGTACATGTGCATGTGCGTATGCGTGTGCGTGTGCGTGTGCGTGTGCGTGTGCTTGTGCGTGTGCGTGTGCGTGTGCGTGTGCATGTGTATGTGTGTGTGTGTGTGTGTGTGTTTTTTGTGTGTGTGGGTGTGCGTGTGTGTGTGCGCGTACGCGTGTGGGTGTGTTTGTGTGTGTGGGGGGGGGGAAGGGCGGAGGCGTGCGTGCATTTATGTATGTGTGTATGCGTATGCGTGAGAGAAAGGTATTACATACAACGTTTGTAAATTTCATACACACGAGAGGGAAGTCGGCAGGGAGGCTGTCGATATTGTCTACCGCTATAAGTCGTATTGGTCGTATATATGTCTTCCAAAGTTGTTAACCAGCGACTTCGCCAAATGAATTAGGCTGCGCCTATCTGCGCATGCCACCACCGCGCGTGCAAGCACAGTTATATTCTTTTGCCCTATACACGTTTCCGTCATATATATATATATATGTGTGTGTGTGTGTATTCACCTATAGTACCTATAGCCATTAGGGGTGACTATTCTGACAGTGCCCCCCTAGCTACACGTACCTATAGCCATTAGGGGTGACTATTCTGACAGTGCCCCCCTAGCTACACGTACCTATAGCTATTAGGGGTGACTATTCTGACAGTGCCCTCTCCCTAGCTACACGTACATATAGCCATTAGGGGTGACTATTCTGACAGTGCCCCCCCTAGCTACACGTACCTATAACCATTAGGGGTGACTATTCTGACAGTGCCCCCCCTAGCTACATGTACCTACAGCCATTAGGGGTGACTATTCGGTGGTATTAAACTAATACGATGTTATTGCGATAGTTGACATATTATTACCGATACTACCGCAGTAATTGAGAAGCTATTTGCTATGGCATTGCGATACTCTCGGTGTATTACGAAATTTGGCATCACGCTTTGTACTGCCTCAAGTCTCGTATGTCTTCACATTATTTACTAGACGCTGTAGTACTCGGCCTTTCCACTCACACATTCATTCACAACGAGTTAGCGTCAGGCTAGTGTGAGATAACTAAGTGGACCATGCGTAGATGACTGCAGGCGAGGATTTATAATTATTAACAAAAATGCCGGAATTATCGTACGTATATTATTAATTAAATTAAATTAATTAAATTAGTTCAATTATCAGAGTATTTTATAATATGTTTCAGGCATATTTACGCGCGAAAACAAAATGTAAGAAACGGACTTGTTGTTCATCGAAAACTATTGATTGTTCAGTGACCCATCGAGGATAGGTATCAATGGTTTACTTTGTCATTACTTTTAAACTATATTGAACCAGACACTATTGTAATTAATCGATAGTTCGATGCGTCGTCACACGTGTAATATAACAACTCTCTCTCATAAGGCGCTCGCAGGCGCAATTTCTTGAAAGTTCCTGTTTTCTTCTTCTATCCTTCTGGCTTCTTTTCTGTCCTTCCCCGGTTCCGTCTGCTCGTTCACGGCGAGTCTTCAGTGATGTTTACTACACACAGCCGCACCGCTCCGGCACGTTTACGACTCCAGATGTTCCTACGAGGGGCTGCTAGCGGTTAAAGAGGCGAGGAAGCACGCTGAGCGAGCGCACTCCTGGAGTAGGATCGCAGCGCTCCGGGCAGTAAAAATACTCATGAATGAAGCTGACGTCCATATAGTTCGCATCCTGCTTATAGAACAGCGCGCGGATTGTAATTTATCTATTTAGTCGATAATTTTGCGGCGTGGATAAACAGGCTCGACCGTGATGCTCGCCGCATGTAGCCCGCCACGAGGCATCGGCGGGGAATAAGACCTGCTTTGAGAGAGATTTCGGTGCAATGTGTCGTAAAATGGGGGTATTTTTTTACTCGCCCGATGACGCTGATATCTGTGCGCGATCTGTTGACTGTTCAGCGGTTGATTTAAATAGATAACCCCCACTTCATCTCGCTTACATCCTCTCTCCCCTCTCTTTCTCATTATCCCCCTTCTGGATCTCTCTCTCTCTCTCTCTCTCACGTACACTCTTTCGCTCCACATCCACCTCGCGCTCTTTCTCACACACACGCGCACGCGCACACACCACTCGCGCGCGCTCACACACACACAAACACACACACACACACACACACACACACACACACACACACACACACTACACACACACACACACACACACACACACACACACACACACACACTACACACACACACACACACACACACTACGACACACACACACACACCTCAC
>NW_014577101.1:583849-600081 GCF_000485595.1 Priapulus caudatus | reverse complement strand
GAGAGAGAGAGAGAGAGAGAGAGAGAGCGAGAGAGAGAGAGAGAGAGAGAGAGAGAGAGTTTGGCTCTGTATTGATCGACATCTTTACTCAGGCGGTATTGTGCCTAGTGTATATGTGCGCAGAATCTAACGATTTCCGTGGGGAACAAACATTCACTGCCGAATAAAGTCATTTCTGAGCAAACTGTTAACATTTCTCCATCACGAACGAGCCACTCTTCCTCACCTGCAGATTCGACTGCGCAGAAATGCGTTTGTAGAGTAAACATACAGTATATATCTACACGCTGTATCGTCATCGGTGTAGTCACGAATCGGTTCGTGCGAAAATTCTCTATATAGCGTCGCGTACAACGTCGACGGTTTCTCATGCTGTGCAATTTCAGCTTTCGATTTAGGCGCTCTAATGCGAGAATGTTAGGAGATCGCAATCTATCTCGTATACGCTTGATCACACGTCTCTCACTGACCTTCTCCGTCAGTATAGAGATCATATCGACCAGGATGAGTAAGTGCGCTTGCTGTACGTTGTCGCTGATATAACGGACGAGCGTTTTCCTGAAAGCGGTATTAAGTTAAGCAACTCGATGTTAACCACCTTTGATTAACCACGTTTACATGGCAGCCACCTCACGAAAGTGAGTTATGGCAGGTAATCGCGCAAATGGCTGCCGATGTGATCCACTCCCGCGAGTAGGCTCGCGCGAACAGACGAGCGTAAACTAGTTACGCGCGCATTAAAACCAGAAGTCGAGCGTGCAGACGACGACACCAGGATCTCCACTCTCGTGCGCATCCGAGTGAAAACATCGCGAAATGCGACGAGAAAAAAAGAGACGCAATTCAATCGGCGCCGTATAGGAAGAAGGCGTCTTGCAGAGAATCTTTCTCGGCGGGTTTGCGCCGCCGTGCTGTATTTCCTAGCAAGTCATCGATGAAAACAGCTGCTGCTGCTGCTGCTGCTGCTGCTGCTGCCGAGTCCAATAACGAACGCATCACCTGCACACGTTACAGCGGGCGTTACCCACTGAAGGTGAATCGAGCGTCGTGCGCAGAGATTGTCGGCGTAGCGGCACGTAGACGTCATTATAATAACGCGCGACTGTTTTCTCGCTATCTCGGTCCGTACCAGTGCGAGGAGACCGGTGCCCGCGTAGACTCAATCATCGTCTCCCTCCTCCTCTTCCTCCTCCTCCTCCTCCTCCTCCTCCTCCTCCTCCTTCTTTTCCTCCTTCTATTTCTCCTCCTCCTCCTCCTCCTCCTCCTCCTCCTCTTTCTCCTCCTCTTCTTCCTCCTCTTCCTCCTCCTCCTCCTCCGCCTCCTCCTCTCCCTTCTCCTCCTCCTTCTCTTTTTCCTTCTCCTCCTCCTCCTCCTCCTCCTCCTCCTCCTTTTCCTCCTTCTTCTTCTTCTTCTTCTTCTCCTCATCCTCCTCCGTCGTGGAGTCGGAGCGCGGTCTCCTCTCTTCTCTGACACGCGGCCAGGTGAACACTCCAAGCGGCGTAATTTCCTCGATGATTCGCGTACGTTGGGGCTAAATACGGAAAAAGGAGAGGCACGGATAGCGAGAGCGAGAGAGAGAGAGAGAGGAGCGAGAGAGAGAAAATTAAGAAAGACAGAGCGAGGGAGAGAGAGTGCAAGAGCAAGTCGGAGAGAGAGAAGGGGGGGAGAGAGGGGTACGTTGAGGGCTAAATACGAAAAAAGGAGAAACAGGGATAGAGAGAGAGAGAGGGAGAGAGAGCGCGAGAGAGAGAGTGCGAGAGAGCGAGAGAGAGAGAATGAAGAAAGACAGAGCGAAGGAGAGAGAGAGTGCAAGATGAAGTCAGAGAGAGAGGAGGGAGAAGAGAGGGGTACGTTGGGTCTAAATACGAAAAAAGGAAAGACAGAGATAGAAAGAGAGAGAGAGAGAATGAAGAAAGACAGAGCGAAGGAGAGAGAATACGAGAGCAAGTCAGAGAGAGAGAGAGAGAGAGAGAGAGAGAGGCGGGGGAGAAAGAGAGAAAGAGAGAGGAGGGGGAGAAAGAGAGAAAGAGAGAGAGAGAGCGCCTGGGAGGGAGAGCAAGCAAAAGAAAGAGAGAGAGAGAGACAGAGAGGCAGGGAGAAAGTGAGAGAGATAGAGAATTAAAAAGGGGGAAAAGAAAGAGGGAGAGGAGGCGGGAGAGTGAGGAAATTACGGGTCCGTCAGCCGCGTAATGAGCTGCATTTTGGAGAGACGGAGATTGATAAACAAAAGGTAACGCTTGTGGACGTCAATGCCCTTCAACCCGCCGTCCGGCAGAAAAGCAGCGCTCGCTATAGATGGCGCCACTGTGTGAGAGGTCAGTAGAGTGGCTTCTCACAGGCGTGCCGACACTTTTCGTCGCGTTGAGGATTTGTCACCAGCAGCGATAATTCCGCATGGGGAGGATGTAACGCTGTAGGGAGAAGGGAGGGAAAGGGATCTCTCTCTCTCTCTTTTCTTTCTATCTCCCCCCTTTCTCTCTTTCTCTCTCTTTTCTTTCTATCTCCCCCCTTTCTCTCTTTCTCTCTCTTTCTCCCTCTCTCTCTTTCTCTTTCTCTCTCCCTCTCTCTCCCCCTCTCCGCTCTTTCTCTCGCCCTCTCTCTCTCTCTCTTCCCCTCACCGCTCTCTCACTCTCTTTCTGTCTCTCTCTCGCCCCCTCTTTCCCTCTCTCGCTCTCTTTCTCTCTCTCTCTCCCCCTCCCGCTCTCTCTCTCTCTCTCTCTCTCTCTCTCTTTCTGTCTCTCTACCTACGCTACCGCTGGGGTGCGCTATTTGGAAAAGAGTGGAAAACACTCGAAATCTGCCGTTCGCACGCCGTCTTAAGCCGTGCGATAAGATTCCATCAATAATTAATAAGGACTGAAAATCCATCATTATCGTTAACGCCAGCAGGAAATAATTACTCGATGGTTATGATAATCGTGTGGATAAATCAAACGCTCACCGTATATATATACATATATATATATATATATATATATATATATATATATATATATGCGGCTGCGCGCGAGCACGTCGCGCTCAGCTCGCGATAGAATTGCTAATGTCATTTCCGTTAACCATTCATCACGCCACAACCCTGAGCCTGAGTGAGCGCAGCTTGCATGTATAGTGACATTTATGCGACAAGTACGTGTCGTGCGGCGAGTGAGACAGCGTCGTGAAGAAAAGTTCAGATCTTGCTGTGCAATTAACAGAGCGCGAGTTTGGCTATTTGCCACGCGCAAATACATCGTTAGGCAGTCACCACGCTACGGGCGCCGGTTCGTTATAGACGCCATCGCTTCTGCTTCGTTGTTTTAGCGAAACTACTTTGGCAAGGCGCGTCGGTGCACGCGTGTTAGGAATAACGGAACGACCACTGCCGATCCCCACCCCGTAGCTTCAAATTTCTGCTATACGCCCGCCTCGGTATTTTTTACGGTGCGTTTGTTACCGCGGGTTTTCGGTGAAGTAATGACTGTTTAACGTACTGCAGTCGGTATTAGAAACTAGTTCTCATTAAACCACTAATGATGTAGGATTGAGCGAGTTGGCGTTTAATAACCTGTTTACAAAAAAATTTAATTAATGCATGATGAACTAGCAGCAATCCGACGATTCGTTAGACTATAGATGTAATCAAATTAAAAATGAGAGAATTCATCAGTCCGGACTATAATCAATACAAGTCATGGCGCATAAATACAGTAACATCGATAATAGCAGTAGCAGCTCGCCAGGGGGCAATCATTTAAACACAAAGGCATCAGTAAATAAGATTCCTTTTGGTCACGGTCTCGACGCAAGGAATGATACTAATTAACAGATCGTTACATTCCGAGAATTTCAGACGTGGAACCATAATTATAATGATGAAACCCTCAGGTTTCACTACATTGCTCATCGTAACATATAATCATAGCTACATAGCGTGTTACCAGTATCGATTAGCATATATCCTAACACCAGATGTTACAAGCTTTCCTGATCTACCCCTCCCTCCAGCTCAGTCAAGGCATCCCCGACAGAGCCTTGCGCCCCTCCCCACCGGCTATGTTTGTGTCACTGCGGATAAAATCCGACGTTATTTCCGTATTTACTAGATAGTTGGCGTTTCTTCTTATTTTTTTCTTTCTTTCTTTTTTTCGAAACCTTCTTCTCTAGGTTTTACTGGGATTTGTTCATGCTGGTACTGCTTGTCGCCAACCTCATCATACTGCCGGTGGCCATATCTTTTTTCAACGACGACCTGAGCGTACATTGGATTGTCTTCAACTGCTTATCCGACACAGTCTTTCTTCTCGACATCGTAGTCAACTTTCGCACAGGTAGGAACATGGTACAGTTATGTGTAGCAGCCGTGGGGTTAGGATCACGGTTTCGGATCGATACGAGCAAAGATGTGTATTTTTGTTGTTGTTGTTGTTGTTGTTGTTGTTGTCGTTGTTGCTGTTGTTGTTGTAACTGGTAGTGGTGTTGTTACTATTATTATTATTATTAGTATTATTATTGTTGTTGTTATTGTTGTTATTGTTGTTGTTGTCGTTGTCGTTGTTGCTGTTGTTGTTGCTGCTGTTGTTTTTGTCGTTGTTGTTGTTGTTAATGGTGGTGGTGGTGTTACTGTTATTATTATTATTATTGTTATTATTATTACTATTATTATTATTATTATTATTATTATTATTACTACTATTGCTATTATTGTTGTTTTTGTGGTTAGTGTTATTAGGAATATGTGCATTATTGCTATGAAATCACGCGGTTAACGTTTCCGCGCGAGCTGCATGCTATTACTAGTTTAAAAAATGATTAGCCTATCGTACTGACTGTTACCATTAGACTAAATGAAGGAGGTGTGGGTGGTTGCTGATGAACTACGTTTTATTTAGTAAGACTTTCTCTGATCATCAATTTAATCTACACTGTCTACGCATGTTGCAGTAAATTGTTATGGTAACATCCACTGTAAACAAATGCGGCGATTTTGCTTGAATTCTGTACGTTTTATAGCCCAGGCCGCGTATAAATTCCATAGCGGGCTATGCTCTCCGGGCCGCTACTATTACTCCTGCGTTCATCCTGATTCATACATGCATCAGCTATACATTTCACAAGTCTTCCGGTATGCGGCAGGATATTATATGGTCATATAAAAAAATAGATATATGGCAATATATCAGAGTCATTTATAGCGAATGCGTGGTCGCATATGCCTACACGCAGTGCATGGGCATTGGAAAGTGCCCGTGGCATTACCTATACGCCATTTTGCGGGTTGCGCTCTCGCTCGTGCGTCAGGTGTTCATTCAGACAGATGGTTGAGTTACTACCGAGGGGGTGTACGTCGACGACTCTCAATCAGAGTTCGAGCGGCATAAGAATGCGTGACATCATCCCTTGTCATCCACATGTGGACGCCGCTAGGGGATGGCGGCGCATGAGCTCAGCTTGCTACCCACTGAGCTAATACATCCAGCGGTTTAATTGCGTAGTTATTCATTCGAATGTCGGCTGCTGCATCATCCCTCGTCGCTCGCCGGAGAATGATGTATAGCGGTTCAGTCCGTCTGTCGCCGTCGCTGCGGCGGACGAGTGTTTTAGTTATGTATCTCTTATTCGATTTCTTATCCGTGTTTTGTCGTATAGTTGCAGTACCAGCCCGGTATATATTCAGTTGATATTCGGTTGCATTCCAATGCGCGAGTGCGTGTTGCCATAGCAACCGACGTGTTTTGGGGGGAACGATGTTTTTGTCACGTGAGTTGAGGGCTTTCTTTCAAAGTTAATGCATTTATGATGTATTGTGGAATATATATTTAATGTATCGGTACAAACGCAGTTTTTAACCGCGGTAAATGTGAATTGTTTGCAGATTTACATTATGAACTTTATTATGAACTTTGCGGCTTTTTATTTTCTAGTACTTTTTGTATTCTAGTACAGCGCAGGCCTACCATCGTCTCTTTCATAGGTTCAGTTCCGTGTCTATAGTTATTGTCGCTGCAGCGATGGCATTCAATTCATCATAATTTTCCATTCAGCCTCGGCTTTCGTCCATATTTACACAGTAGAATGACTAGATGTATTCAGCGTTCGTGTAACATTCCATGAAATTATTACGTATAAAGCGGGCAGCAGTCATGTGAAAAATTCGGACAGCGCCTAGTTGGAATTTAATCGCATCCATTCTTGCCCTGTGCCTTCCATGATTGCGAAACGACCAAGCAATGCATGTCGCCTCATGCTGCAGGCAAGCGAGGCTGTGCGATGTGGAAAGCATAGACTGTACACCCAGTCAGCGAGAATTTTCAGACACCGTCTATCATTCGGCTTAGTCAAATATGAAATGTCAGAAAGAGATCATTCACTATGTAGTAATGCGACAGCTAGGGGCACAGAGAGCACACGTATATGACATGGGGACCAACGGTCTCAGGCTCTACACATCCTCTGTACGCTGCAAGGATGGGTTAAACATTCCGTTGGGTAAGATCGGAGGCGGTGTAGCATTGACGGTTGGCATGCCGTGCCAAAACCGCGCGCGTAAAGCACGAACCGTACGTATACGAAAGCTGGGGCTGGCTATAGCCATGAAAGCCCCTCACAGCTCCGACGCGGTTAAATGCCTTCACCTATACAATCATCGTGCGTTCACGCCTCACCCCAACGCCGCCGCTGATCTGTAAATAACGGACGAGAAGCGATTTCGCGCCACCCTCCCCCTCCCTCGCCGCTCCCCCTTTTCCTGTTTGTAATCGCGGCCAGGCGTCGGATTAATACTGAGTAGCGCGGCTATCTGTACGGAGCTCGGCCGGCCGGTCGTCGGCACGTAGATTACACGAGCACGCACACATTCCCCATCGCCAGATTACATCGCAATTACCAGCCGCCAATAAACGCGGATGAAATCTGCGCACCGGTCTTATGCAAAGAAACGAGGACGGATAATCAGTGGACTTGCCAATGTGGCTTCCCCCTCCCCCACCCCGAACCAGACCATAACCAAAACCAAACCAAAACTGACCACAGTCATAATCTATCGTAGCCTATTGTGAGCACACGTACTCAAAACTATAACCAAAACCAAAACTCAACCACAATAACCAGTTATAACCACGCATACACCCAAAGCCAAACCAAAGCCGACCACTTACCATTCCAAAAACCAAGCATAATCAACCATAACCATATCCAAACCAACCATAACCATATCCAAACCAACCATAACCATATCCAAACCAACCATAACCATATCCAAACCAACCATAACCATAGTCAAACCACGAGTTCGAACCGTTAGTACGTTTGAACACCTTAATGTCAATTCACTTCTCTCGCCGCGGTCAAACCTATATATCTGAATTGCTACTCTACAAGTCCGGAAATCAATTGGACTAAAACAGCTCGATAGAATTAGATTAGGCACAGAATTAGTACCAGTCCGCTAGTACCAGTTCACTCACCTAGATTACTATCAGACTAACCAACCCAGAGGCATGGCCTAGCCAGGCCTAGACCATGGTAACCTATAATTTCCGGCCATATATAAGCAAGCGGGGTGAATCTCTACGTTACTGGCTACATCTTCATCTTGGACGCGCGCGCGTGCCAGGCTGGACACGTGCGCGTGTCGTAAAATCGTCAATCCAATTACGTATGCTCGCTGTGTCGACTCCGCTAAGCATTGCCGACGTAACGCGATTGCCTCGCGATTACCGCTAAAAACCTTCGATGCTACCCCGACGTCGCCGGAAGCCAAATTCCATTCGCGGGCGACTCCACGGGGCGCGTTCGGAAAAAATATCGATACAGTCACCCGAGTCAATCAACCGATCAGTAAATCAAAATATAATAATGATGATGATGGTGATGATGATAATGATGGTGATGACAATAATATGAATAATAATAATAATAATGATGATGATGATGATGATGATGAATGATGATGATGACGATGGTGATGATGATAATGACGACGATGATGATGATGATGATAATAATAATTACTATTATAATGATTATTATTATTACTATAATAATAATGCTAAATAAGAAGAGTCAATGAAATGAGCAGCGATGAACTACGAAAGCCCAGAAGGCTCATGCGAAATGCGAAATGCGAAATGCGAGATGCGAAATGCGAGATGCGAAATGCGAGATGCGAAATGCGAAATGCGAAATGCGAGATGCGAAATACGAAATGCGAGATGCGAAATGTAAACTGCGACTTTATGTACAGCGAATCAGCACTTAGCTTTCATCATGTTTACAATGTGACCAATGAAATACAGTTTGACATTCAATGCTTGGGTCCTCGAGGCAAATAAGGGGCGTTCAAGTTGGTAAACAAACTACGTCATTTTGGCGCATGCGCAAGTTTTCTGCGTTGACGCAGTCTTAAATATTATGCATGACCTGGGGGTTCATACGCACAATAACGAGGCTAAGCTTTTAGGCATTTTGATAAACAATAGGCTGCTCAGGCAAGGCACGCACAGAGCAGGGTACACCGCCACTGTAACACCGGGTACACGTACGTACATGCAGATACACGCACGTACACGCGGGTACAGCGGAGATACACGCACATACAAGCGGGTACACGCACGGACCGACGTCACACGCGCATACACGACGTACACGCACGTACACGCGGGGACAGCGCATCGTCCACTGCGGCGTACACGCACGTACACGCGGGTACACGCAGCGTACACGCGAGGTACACGCCGGGTACACGCACGTACCACGCACGTCACGGCGGGTACACGCACACGCTACACGCAGTACACGCCGGTACCGCACGTATAGCGCGGTACACGCAGATATCACGGACGTACACGCGGTACACGCAGGTACACGCCGCTACCCGCACGTACACGCAGATACACGCGGGTACATGCACGTTACTACGCAGTACACGCCAACGTTTACATGCGGAGATAACACGCGGGTACACGCACGTACACGGCACGTTACACGCATATACACGCGGGCTTAACACGAAGCGTACATGCAGGTACACGCCACGTACACGCAGGGACACAGCCACGTACACGACGGGCTACACGCACGATACATGCAGTTAAACTGCACGTTACAGCGCACGGTTAAACCGCACGCTTATAAACGACGACACGCACTGTACACGCGTCGGAATTACAGTGCCGGCACGTGGCACCGCGGGTACACGCAGTACACGCAGTTACACGCACGTTACATGCACGTATAAGCGGGTACACGCAGATACACGCAGGGTACCGCGGGGTCACGCAGCGTACACGCAGGTTACACGCCGGGTTACACGCACGTAACACGTATGGTACCACGCACACGTACACGCAGCGTACACGCATCGTACACGCACGCAACACGCGGTGTACACGCAGCGTACACGCAGTACCCAGCGCTGTACCCGCGTGTACGTGCGTGTATTCGCGTGTACGTGCGTGTACCTGCGTGTACGTGCGTGTACCCGCGTGTACGTGCGTGTACCCCCTCTGTGCGTGCCTGCCTGAGCAGCCAATGTTTACAAAATTGCCTAGCTTAGCCTCGTTTTCGTGCGATGACCCCCAGGTCATGAATAATATTTAAGACTGGTGTCAACCAGAAACTGCGTATGCGCCAAAATGACGTAGTTTGTTTACCAACTTGAACGCCCCTTATTTGCCTCAAGGACCCAAGCATTGAATGTCAAACGGTATTTCATTGGCCACATTGTAAACATGATGAAAGCTAAGTGCTGATTCGCTGTACATAAAGTCGCAGTTTACATTTCGCATCTCGCATTTCGCATCTCGCATTTCGCATTTCGCATTTCGCATCTCGCATTTCGCATCTCGCATTTCGCATTTCGCATTTCGCATCTCGCATTTCGCATTTCGCATGAGCCTTCTGGGCTTTCGTAATGAACAGCACATCCACAACCCGCATGGCCGACGACTATAGCTCCCGCGATCAATTTCATTCGCAATCAGGAACACGCGGGGGCGACTCGCGTGGAATTTACAGCCGGATCGTGTAAGACATAATTGCGCTGCACTCTATAGCGAGCTGGCGAGCACCGATCAACGCGAGATCCCACGGGGATGTGGAAAATTCGAACAAGGTCGCCGCAAACAACACTTCGTGTAATTAGCTGCGAGCGGCAATGCGCCCCGCCTCCGCAGTCTTGTCGCCCAGCTTTCGCGCAATCTCGCGAAATACGATCACGTGTCGCTCGCGTGACGCGGCAGTGGGATGTTGGCGTTGGTAATGCGATGACTCTTGTCGCGATCAGAAGACGCTGGCGCGGAGATGCATAAGCGCGTTAGTTAACGATATTGTAGTCGCTTTCCGTCTTACCAATCACACGAACATGTTGCGATGTAAGAAATCTGTTGAACATGATCACGCATTCTACGACCTCTGGCGCTGTCGCCTCTGTCGCCTCGCAATACGTAGAGGAACGACGTAGCAGAACGTTACGCTTACGTACGTATGATGTATATAGTATATTAATGTGGAGATCCTGCCTTATCCCTGCTTTATCGAGATCAGGAGCCATAAAAATGTCCCGATTGAGACGTGCTCCCGATTAAGCGGTGAACACGCAACGATTCGCGTTACGGTTGTTTTTCAACGGCATATGTCGCTGTGTGCTCGTTCATCCGTCCGAGGCCCGGTAAAGCGGTGACCACTGCATACGTATATACAAGTAATAAGTATATACAAGAGCTCGCGAAGTTACATTACACATTCTACAAGTTAAACGTCGGGGGCGTTGTAACGAAGCATTATGCAAAGCGGCGTGGTATAGCCTGTATATTGCTACGGCTAGCAGTGTGCAGCTTTCGTTTAATGTATATCTATAGCTAGTCAAGAGCACCACCACTGACCCCCCCCCCCCACACACACACAACCTATTTTGCCAGCGTCGCGTATAAAGAAATGCAGACCTGAATCTCTAAAACACAATTATGCGGCTGGCTACACGAATCGCGGCCCGCAGAGCCTCTATATACACGTGTTAGTAAGTAGCACACGGCTCTGCTACGCCTCCTTCGATGCTACTCTTATGGCGAGACGAAGGCAATATCGATCCGTTCTGAGCGAGCGAGGAAGCAGGACTATATGTCCCAGTTATCCTCGTTCTGAGGTTGTTATGAGCGAACATTGCCGACTCTAGTCGGTCGCCGTAGATGCGTTGCTATAACAGCTGCCCAGCGCCTGGTAGGCGGTCAGAGGTCGACCACAGTGAGTAGATTACGCGAGGGGCTGAAAACAATTGAATAGCACGAATTGGCTTCATCGCTAATGCCACAAGAGACGCGTGCTCACTAGCGATCGACACGGGCGAAATTGCCACGATGAGATTCCAAGCTATATAGGATAGCATTATGAGTTCTATTTGTGCGACCCCTGGTGTATTGTCATAATGTGTGATGATGCTGATGATGCCGATATATAGGAGCGTGTACCCGCGTGCGTGTGTGCGTCAGTGCGTACGTGCGTGCGTACGTACGTGCGTATGTTTGATTTATAACACTAACCACGCTTATCGTTATAAGGCCCGTTTACTACTATTAACAAACACTACAATACAATACAAATACTAAATGTTAGTGAATGGTAACTAAAGTTGTTGCTCGATACACAAATCATCGCAAAATCAAAGGAAGTAAAACTCACGCCCTTAAAAAATCGCCTTTGGTAGTGTCTGGGAGCAGGCCTCTCGTTCCTGCCTGAGAATTCCCAGACGAGCATCAAGTGATCAGCGACGCAGACAAGCGAAAGAATAACAAATTAGAGCGAAAAACGTCGGCAATTAACGCGAGTCCTGCACCGCCCACGCGCCGCCGATCATATGACCGACGACAGATTGACGCTATCGAGCGTGGCGACTCGCGTCACTAGCGTCTCTCGTCTGCCGCCTCGAGGGCGAGCGAAGCGGAATTTCATATTCGCTAGGAATGTCTATGTACGCAGATTAGATTAGTGGTGATTGAATGGTCGGTTCGCCACACGGCCCGCAGTGTTTGTCTGTGCGCAGTGCATGCTTTCTCTCATTCTCTCCCTCGCGCGCGCTCTCTCTCGCTTTATCATTCTCTCTCTGTCTCTTTCTCTCGCTCTCTCTCTCTCTCTTTATTATTTTCTCTCTGTCTCTCTCTTTCGCTCTCGCGCTCTCGCTCTTTATCATTCTCCCTCTGTGTCTCTCTCTCGTTCTCGCGCTCTCGCGCTCTCTCATTCTCTATCTCGCGCGCTCTCTCTTTCTCACGCTCTCTCTATCTCTAGATCTGTCGTTCTCTCTCTCATTCTCTTTCTCTCACTCTCTCTCTTTCTCTCTCTCTTCCTCTTGCTCACACTCTCTCTCTCTTCCTCCCAAACTCTCAATATCGCACTCTTTCTCTCTCCCTTTCTTTCTCTCCCTTTCTCTCTTCTCTGTCTTGCGCGTACTTTCTCGCGTTTATCTTTCACCCTTTCTGTCTCCCTCACTCTCTCTCTCTCTCTCTCTCTCTCTCTCTCTCTCTCTCGCGCGCGCGCTCTCTCTCTTTTCCTTCCACACGCGTTCTCTCCGCCCATTCTCCCTCCCTCCCACTCTCTTCTTTCCTCCCACTCGCTATCTTTCTTTGTCCCATTTCCTCGTTTCGTTCCCACCCACTTTCTCGCCCTCCCACACAGTCTCGCCGCTTCTCTCTTCCCTTTATCTCTCTCTCTCTCTCTCTCTCTCTCTTTCTCTCTCTCTCCCCTCTCTCTCTCTATCGCTTTTTACCCTCTTTATTTATATATATATCTCTTTCTCTACCCTGTTTATCTCTCTCTCTCTCTCTCTCTCTCTCTCTCTCTCTCTCTCATTTCGCGAGGGCTTTACTTCAAACATAGCATTAGTCGTTCACTTCTCGTCGGATAATAATAACAATGCTGCTCGTTAACCTTGGAGAATCTCCACGCGCTTTGTCGTTGTCGACCCTTCAAGGATTTATTACGGGCGGGAGGCTCCCGTTGTCGGTGTGCGTGGGCGCGCGCGCGATCGAAGCGACATCGAGCGGCAGCGCCGAGAATCATTCGAATCGGTGAGTCACAGCAAAAACACGGCGACCCGTGAACTTTCATCGATCTGTACCTGTCTGAGTCGAGAGCTGTGTCCCATCGAAATCGATTCGCGTTGAACGGTCAATAAGTCATCGCTGTTTCGCGAACCCTCACGTACGGCGGTTGTCTGCACGTTGTGAGTCGCTGCTTTGAAGTCGCTGCGAGGAGTGACGAAGCACACGCCATCTTCTCCATCCGGTACCTAACTAGCGAAATTGCTCTCTTACGCGTGCCCGTTGTCGTGCATAGAGTGTAAGCATAAGTGGCCGAAGCCTCTACCGCTGATCTACTGCAGTTGACATCTGAAGGGCCTCGTCTGTCCCAGAATTATCTGCCCAGAATTGCTTCCTTACAATTACTGGCTAGCATTGAAGCTAATACCGGAAACTAATAAGAAAACAATCTCGCGGCGAATCTACGAACGAAAAGCCGCGGTTTCCAGTAATCCTAAAGCGTCTTCCTGTTTGCACCGCTCGCTGTACTACAAATGTGTTACATTCGTTTCCCGCGGTTCTGTCGACAGACGCTCAATCATCTCACAATGCTCGCGTCATTTCCTCCGACCTAAATGTTTAAAATATCACCTATCATATCCCTGGCAGCTAAGACTCACCGCTGGAGGGCGATCACGACAATTTGCCATAGATTTTCGGGTGTTGCTATCCCCCGGGCGTGGAGGGAGGTCACGTGATAACGTTGACGATGACGTTCAAAACGTTAACCCTAACGGTAACCCTCAATCCAACACCGCCAACACTAACCCTCACACTAAATATATATGTGTCGCCGCGCTATATATAGGCATTGTGATCCACAAAAATTAATCTATGGTGTGGGGACAGATATCATGATGCAAAAACCTTAACCCTAACCCTAATCCTTACCCTAACCCTAACCCTAACCCTAATCCTAACCCTAACCCTAACCCTAATCCTAACCCTAACCCTAACCCTAACCCTAACCCTAACCCTGACCCTAACCCTAATCCTAACACTATCCCAACACTAGTGCTGCCACGTTGCGGTCACCTCCCTCCACGCCCGGGGGATAGCATTACCCTAGATTTTCCCCCTGACACGCAGCGAGTTCTTGCGTAGAAGGCGCACAAGGCAATTAGTTATGGGGATCAATATTTTGCCGATAATTATAAATTCCACGAGCCGCCGTTGTTTGCAATTCAAATTTCTGATATGCCGATGAGCAGGAAACCGTATAGATTTTGCTCCACGTTTCGGTGCGCATACAAAGATGCTGCCAGCGGGTGAACTGCAATCGTTACATAGCCGCCAGCAGAATTCTAATTACTCCCAAGTATGCGCGCGATGATATTATATATATATATATATATATATATATATATATATATACATGTCGCTAGGGAGCTTGTGGGCGATAGGGTTTAAAATGCACGATAAATATTTTTCATCCTTTATTTTAGCAGCAGCCATCGGATTAATTGCCGTTAAAACACGATTCTAGCAGATGTTGGCATTAGTAGGAGACCTTCCCACGTGCCTAAATTGCATAGATGCCTCATTTTCAGTCGAGCGGCTGTCATATTACCTCGGCCGTGGCACACGCTTGATTGCAAAGCGAAACTCTATACATAAGTTCCCGTCGAAAACTTGTGCTTTACGCTTTTACTCGCGAATTTCCCCCAAGGACCACTTTGTTTTAACAAGTAAAGCCGAAAAACAGCGCGATGAAGTAAAATACGACCGGCCACGGATTCCTGACGTTTTCTGTTTCGAGCAGATAATGATGCTAGTTAACTAATTTGCCGACAGATGGCGACGGTGTGCCGGAAGCAGATGTTCATGTCGGATTCGCGACGCCCTCTCGCGACAGTAACCGGCCGTTAAAAGCCGCACATCATGCAAAGCGCATCAAAGCTGTGCTTTGTTCGTACTCTTATACGTTTGCATTATATGCACATAAACGTTCGCATTTCGCTGCTGAATCGAGACATTGTTTATGCAGGCAGGCAATCACGTAAACTACGCGGAGCTGTATCGCAGAAAAGGTTTATGGGCATGCATTGCTTAGACGCGCAGGAACGTCCGTGTATGACGAGATAGGCTGATTTGGATAAACGACGTCGTGCCCGTCTAGCTGACGGTGGAAGTCATTCTCGCTATCGAATCCTCCCCATGTCAGAAATAGTTTCAGCGCTGCTATATATGGCGCGCGCAAAGTGCCAAAAAACACAATCGCAATGATTGAAAATGCTAAAGTAAGTTTGCGTAATGGTGGCTCTTTCCAATTTACTAAGTTAAAATTAACCAATTAAAAAATTTCTTGTGATTTTATTGCTGACCGGGTTGCTATAACAATGTAAAAACGTAAATTCAGTTAGAATAGGAATTATTACGTGCAAATAAATAAATAAATTACATATATCGATGTAAACTCCCATCGACATGTCCATACATTCCATTCGGTAACTAAAACAGTCACAGAAAAGCCAAACACGTATAAAATCTTCGTCACTTTTCACAGCTTTTTAACAGAGTCTTTAACAATAAATATCGGAATTATCCAAAAAGATTGTTGGATGACGATGTTTATGAGTTTCTATTGAAACAATGAGGGCAATTATCTCGATTCCGTAAAGACATGTGCTCATATATAGTAGTAATGCTGTAATTAAAATCATTGAACAAGAGTGCTAGTGCGTTATGCACGATTTTAATTACCGATCTTTTAAACGATATACAACGGTTGCACAAAATCAACAATTAATCAAGAACTAATTAGAGTTCTGTTGCCACGCTTGGTCACTCGCAAAACAACTCGCAATGCCAACACGGCTATTCGAGTGTACATGTATGTGTACAAAATTGTTACACGGGAGTGATTGCAAGCAGAAGTTAACAACCGTCTGCTGCTCTATTTTAGTTCAATGCTGAACATCTATATGCTATGCAATTAGCACGAACTAGCGGCAGCAACTCTTTGTGAGTGTCATCGTAAGAGGAGAGAGGGAGAGAGAGAGAGAGAGGGATAGATAGATAGATAGATGAGTAGAGTAGATGTAGATATGAAGAACTAGATTAGAGAGATTAGAATTAGATAGACTAAGATAGATAGATAGATAGAATAGTAGATAGATAGATAGGCATAAATAGGATAGATAGATAGATAGATAGATAGATGAGTAGATAGAATAGATTATG
>NW_014577101.1:574172-582798 GCF_000485595.1 Priapulus caudatus | reverse complement strand
CACGGGAGTGATTGCAAGCAGAAGTTAACAACCGTCTGCTGCTCTATTTTAGTTCAATGCTGAACATCTATATGCTATGCAATTAGCACGAACTAGCGGCAGCAACTCTTTGTGAGTGTCATCGTAAGAGGAGAAGGAGAGAGAGAGAGAGAGAGAGGGATAGATAGATAGATAGATAGATAGATAGATAGATAGATAGATAGATAGATAGATAGATAGGCAGACAGATAGATAGAGAGAACTGTAACATTAACTGGGCGCGTACTGTACTCGTTGTATCAATCAACTTGAGCTCTATTGTGATCAAGCTGCGGAACTGTATGATATTTAATCATCGTTGCTATTGTTCGTTTTGTGATGCATTCCATTGGGCAAGTTGTTGATGTCCTTAGTCGTTGTGACAGTAACTCCACTGACATTTCGTACTTTTCGTCTTAGGCAGTCCCTCACCCATTGGAATGAGGTGATTCAAATGTCTGTTCTGAGCAACGTGTGTACACCAGTGCCAATACCACCGAAGTGAGGTCTTTGGGGGCAGTTTAGTGTGTTATACATATTTTATTGACATTGCTCTTCAAACCCTTCAACCCCTTACTTGTTATGGAAGAAACATGATCCATATATGAATACCAGTAAACAGTGAGATGCCTAAAGTATCTAGCTTCAATAAATCTCGTCTTCTCGCAAAACGCTCCTTTCTATAATGTAAGAACTTAGCGGACGCGTAGGCGAAGGCACGGAATAGTCTCCGTATATGTTAAATACGTCCATCGGTGCTGTTTTTACCGAAGAAAATCTTTTAAATAGTCCTAATTATTTTGGCAATGAGACCGCGAAGCTGGTAACATTAACAGTTACAGTTCAATTCGACGGTGCTTGCTGTTCTCCGCTGTAGCATATGAGAGCAGAATGAGATAAAAGAGGAATCGTACATATTCTGACAAAAGGGGAAGCGTTAATTAGTAGAGACGGCGCGAACGAGAGAAAGCGAGAGAGAGAGAGACCTACACAACGAGGGAGGGGAGAATTGTCTAACGTAAAGATCGAGCGTAAAATCCAGCCGAGTGCTAAATTCCTATATGATACGTTGATGAAATTGTGAAGCCTCTTATTTTAATGTGTAACGTGACTTGCGTCACGGGTATAACATTGGCTAAAATCCTCTAACACAGAATTAGCTTTTGGATATTTTTTCGTTAGCATGAAAGGTGGCATAACTTGGGATTCGAACGTGTATATAGAAATTAATTCCTCAGTTCGCTGTATCGTGAAATCAATTCAAAACAGGGCGTCAAAAGCGGCACCTATCTCAAAAAAAGAGAAATATGGCGATAAATATATCAATAAGTGAGGAACGATGGAGTACTGTTAGTAACGAAGTAGACGCGAGGTAAAACTGGTTATAATGGCAACTATAGACCAACCTGGACAATCAAATTCAAACCATTATATAAGCTAACTTAAGCTATTATATATTTAAGCTACATTGGTTAATCCTGAACGCACGTTACCAATATAATGTTTAGCGTGCCATATCGAAAATTGTAATGTCGGTTGAAGGATTTCAGGAGGTCATTGATTATATAGTTTACAAAAGGTCAGTGTCCAGATTTGACTATCAGAGTGATTGAATTGTATTATGTATGGAGCACTGTGATATTTAACATGTCCATCATTAGCCTGACATTTGCAATGGACGAGTAAAGATTCCGGCATTAAAAACTAAGCAATGTGCCCCACACTATATCAATATTACATAGTCAAAGGCGAATTCACGGTATTTAATCTGCACTTAATGTAGTATAACATACCCTCCGGTGCATTGCCTCTTTAATAATGAATTGTCTATTGCATGTATGTACAACGTAAATATTCTCTTTCATAGAGAGACCAGAAGTACTAAACTACTACTTGGATTTCCCCATCGCATATATATCACGTCGAAACATCTTCGGGGAACGCGATGCCTGAATGCCAAAGGACGCTACGAATCCTAGGGCCTACGATATAGTAGTTAGTTAGCCGTTTTAATTAACGTTGTTAGCCTTGAGAGCCTAGCGCTGCCTAGCCTAAGGCCTAGGCCTAGCACGCGCAAGGCCTAGCCTAGCCTTGAGAGCTAGCCTTGTTAGCCTAGAGAGCTCGTGACGTACGAGTCGGTTTTAAGACAGGCACCAGTTGGTATCGTGCAGTGCGCGTGCACTGCCGCTGTATCACGCAAGAATGTACTAAAGAGAAAACGACATAGACGGTGTTTAGCATTCTGCGTCTGCATTCTACGTACGGTAGCCGTCGTGTGAATTAGAATGTGCGGCGAAATCGAAAGATAATTAGCAGATTAGATATGAAGAAGGCTATATGAATGCGAAATAGAAAGTGGGAAGGTAGGAGAGAGAGAGAGAGAGAGAGAGAGAGAGAGAGAGAGAGAAAGAGGACAAGAGAAAGAGAGAGGGAGAGAGAGAGAAAAAGAGAGAGAGAGAGAGAGAGAAAGAGAAAGAGGACAAGAGAAAGAGAGAGGAAGTGAGTAAGCATAATTATGCGCGTGGTGTAGGTGCGCGATCGTTTGTGCGTGCGCGCGTGTGTCGTGGAGGGAGGGAGGGGGTGAGAGAAAGAGAGAGAGAGAGAGAGAGATAGAGAGAGAGAGCGAGAGAGAGAACAAAAAGAAAAGCTAAAATAAAAAAGAATAGATTGGCCATATGAGTCATTGGTGTAAAGAACGTGTTTCAAATTTCGATGCACGGTATAATATATATTGTGCAATTTAGCGATACTGTTTAAGACTTGGCTCCAATCTGTTCTTTTCTCTTTCAGGCATAATCGCGCAGGATAATGCCGAGCAAATCATCCTCAATCCACGGGAAATCGCCAGGCGATACCTGCGCAGCTGGTTTTGCTTAGATCTCGTCAGCTCAATTCCTATGGACTACATATTTCTAATCTTCAATAGCACGGAAGGAAATAAACGCAATGTGGACGAAAACTTTCAGATCTTGCACGCCGGCCGAGCGCTGCGAATTCTACGACTAGCGAAGTTACTCAGTCTGCTGCGGCTGCTGCGGCTATCGCGTCTGGTGCGTTACGTCAGCCAGTGGGAGGAGGTGAGTGCCGTGACGTCATCGTCATCCGTAGTCACGTGATCGGTATCTGGCCTCGTATATACGATGGTATCATGACGACACACGCTTTTGCAGCAGTGATCACAGCATGCCAAACCGCCTGACAGCTTTCATTTATTTCACGTCTAGCTGCGGGCCTGTCAGGCGCGTGCTCAGTCGAAGTAGATATAAATTCTGAACGCGCGTCGTGCGAATTCACGCGGCGTCGTTTCTTGCCGGCCTGATAGTACGAGGTTAGGAAGAGGGTGCGCGCGGCTTCGTTTTGATTACATGTATATATCGGTGTCTGGCGCTCCGCTCTCCTATGAACCGGAGCTGTGGCTACAATGCTTGCTAGTTACGCTGATAGTTCATTGCAATCAACTGCCATTGATTTATTACTGTCATACCTTCATCCTTTACGTTTGTTTAAAGTTTAAGTCCTACACGACTGACTTCAAATGTGATGTACATGAGATATATAAATCATACCTACAGGTTACTTATCGAAATCTTGATTGCTATACATGCAGCTATCAGTTATAAGAAGTCTGAGTTATGACCAGTCGCAGCCTTTCGTTCTTGAAACAGTAAGCAAAGTAAGTGCAACGTTACTCAACCGGTTCATGATATGATGTGTGCTTTTTTACTTTTCACGCAATTCAGCTAGGACTACAATATATTAACTTTGTCTTACATAGCCAGAAAATATGGGTTATTAGAGTAAGCTCACGCTTTGACTTCAAAATTTGTTATCTATATTCTTTGCATTTTTTCTCGGCCTGGTTTCATATACGTGGTATTCGTTTTCCTACACGATTCGGCATGTGCATACGTTGAACCTACTATTTTTTGTAAATATAGGAAAATAAACCGGCATCCTACACTAAGGCACTAACAATTTCCTCATATAATCCTTGCGGATCTTTAAAACCTTGGACTAAAACAGTGCGATTATCGGTGGAGGATAAGAGCCGTATTTCCGTGAAAGCCGTCGTGTTTGCGGAACTGAAACAATCTACCGATGGACTAGCGTTAGCATATCTGATGACATCCCGGCGCGACTGCTAGGGGGGTCGTGCCTGGAGTTAGAAGCATGACAGTGCATGCCGATAAAGTGCTGTCAGCACACCTAGTATACAGACACGAGACTGCATCTCTCACGCTTCTGCACGCATGCGCAGCTGTTGAAACTCGAAATCCCCTAAATCGTTAGATCGCCCGGCGACTAGTCAGCTGCTGATGATTGCCGAAGCCTAATTATTTCATAGAAACCAGTATTATATATATATATAGTAACCTTGCGTTAGCAACTTGTGTCCGTCTCGGTAGAAGTACGGTGGCCGAGCGGGTAAACAACAGCGGTATTATTTATTTCGTGACTCGTCGGCTGCATGGGACATGTTAACGTTTTTTTTCAACGCGCATTATGCGTTGTTACTTCCATGTGAATTTTTATCTTTTAATTCGGCTATTTGAATCCGGTTATGGTTAGGTAATGGTGCGATACAGCTGTTGTGTGGTAGTCGAGTGCATGTTTTCATTTATAAACTAGAATTTAATCATATATATGTGTATAGATCTGATCTATATATAGATCAAGAGCTAATAAGGTGTTTATTAGCTCTTGATATAGATATATATCCATGTATTGATCGTGGCATGACGAAAAAGATATAAAAAAACTCAACTATCTATCAATTTTCCGAAGACAATATATTATGATTATAATTTACTGGAGTAATAATATGATAAATGCAATGCAGGAATAACATAAAAACGCATATATTTTAGCATTTAGCCAAGATCTAAGGATTACAACTTGGCTGACTTAACGTAATAAAATAATAGGTATCTGTTTACATAGCAACGGTAGTTTCACTTGTAACAAAATCGAGAAACTTTTTGATGATATGCCATGTGATGCGTTAAAAGCTTTCTTCCGCGCAATCTAAAACGTTTATTAATAACATCAGCCTTTACTGACAGTTACTATCGCTGTATGTGCGTGTATTCAGTTCACATGTATGCATAACACGACATGGGCCACTTGACAAAACATCGGTTTCCATGATACTTGAAACGTAACCGCCCGGTAAAAGTTTTTGGTCCTTAGTGTTTTAGCAGGGGCGATAATATCTTCTTGGCTTGTGCGTGTCTGTGTGCCGTGAATGCGTGTGTGTGGCATTTCTTTCTCTTCTTTTGAATCTCTTGTGTCTGTCTCCTAATAAATATTAACCCCCGTGTGACACGCTTTTTTTCGAGTGTCGTAGATATGACATCCACGTTCCCGCCAAATATATCGAGTTGCAAGACGTCACATATGTAACAATTAGAAATACAAATGAAAAATACAATTATAAATACGATCATGACGCATGTGTGTGAATCGAGCTTTTCGTATGCGCGGTTTTGAAACGGGGAAGGGGGGGGGGGGCTTGAGATTGTTAACGACTTAATATTATGACCCTCATCGTAACCTCGCGTACGTGTGACCGCGCGCGTCATTTTAGTTTAGGTTTTCTTCATACAGGTGATCTTATTTATCACGCAGTTCTTGAACATGGCTAATATATTCGTGCGGATCTTCAACCTGATCAGTATGATGCTCTTGATCGGACACTGGAGCGGTTGCTTGCAGTTTCTTGTGCCAATGCTGCAAAACTTTCCGCCCAACTGCTGGGTCTCGATCAACGAACTAGAGGTGCGTATATAGGTTAGCTCGCTCGCGCATGTCTTGCTTCGTGTTCACGCGGTGAATTCAATAGGTAAAATTATTATTATTATTATTATTATTATTATTATTATTATTATTATTATGAGTAGTAGTAGTAGTAGTAGTAGTAGTAGAAGTAGTAGTAGTAGTAGTAGTAGTAGTAGTAGTAGTAGTAGTAGTAGTAGTAGTAGTAGTAGTGGTGGTGGTGGTGGTGGTGGTGGTGCCGGTGCCGGTGGCGGTGGCGGTGGCGGTGGCGGCGGCGGCAGCGGCAGCAGCAGCAGCAGCAGTAGCAGTAGCAGTAGTAGTAGTAGTAGTAGTAAGTAGTCAGTAGTAGTAGTAGTAAGTCAAGTAGTAGTATTAGCGGCAGCGGCAGCGGCAGCGGCCAGCAGCAGGCATGCTAGCAGCAGTAGCAGAGCCCAGCAGCCAGCACAGCAAGTAGTAGCTAGTAGTGTAGTAGTAGTATAGTAGTAGTAGTTAGTAGTAGTAGTGTAGTAGTAGTAAGTAGTAGTAGTAATAGTTAAGTATTAGTATCTGCGAACACAACGGCTGGAATTCACATATATATTTTAATGAATTGTGCTAGCGTTCGATGTATATTATGTAATATAAATTATATTATAGATATAGATATATAATATATATATATATTAATAATAGATAGATAACGACACTGCATGAGTGCAGTAATATATATATATATATATAATATATATATATATATAGATATATTTATATACACGCAGACATGAGGAACATGATTTGACATGTGCACTGCATGTCTTATCTCTCTACTATCTTATACTTAATCTATCTATCTACTATCTATCTATCTATTATCTATCTATCTATCTACTATCTAATCTATCTATCTATCTATCTATCAATCTACTATCTATCTATTAACTATCACTAACGAATCATATCTATCTATCGATCTATCTATCTAATCTATCTATTATATCTATCTATTTTATCTATATATCTATCTATCTATCTAATTTATCTATCTATCTATCTATCATCTATCTAATCTATCAGCTATCTATCTATCTATCTATCGCCTATCTACTATCTATATTCCCTTTCTATCTGTTCTATCTATCTATCTATTTATCTATCTCTCTCTCACTATAATAAGTATATATATATATATATATATATATATATATATATCAAGAGCTAATAAACACCTAGAGCGTACAACGAAAAAACGAGAAAATAGTGCTATTTCACGGCAATATTATTCTACTTTGCCCGCGAGTCTAGAAGAATTCTTTGCTCTCTAAAACAAGACCAACCGCTTGTCAATACGATACTCCTAGGCTGAGATATTGGCTCGTAAACGTCCCCTCCCACAGGTCTCACGGCGCTTCGCATCCACACTATTTACTATCCTTCTCGCCTTTTGCGGGTTAGGAAAGTCGCTTCAGACCCGCAAAAGGCAAGAAGGATAGTAAATACTGTAGATGCGAGGCGGCGTGAGGCCTGTGGGAGGCATGATCCCGCTCCAATATCTCGGTCTAGGAGTATCGTAGAGACAAGCGGTTGGTCTTATGTTAGAACGTAGTACTACGCATACAAAGTAGAATAATATTGCCGTGAAATAGCACTATTTTCCCGTTTTCCCGTTGTACACTCTAGGTATTTATTAGCTCTTGATATATATATATATATATATATGTGGTAAGTGCTTAAGGAAAAATGCTTAAATATATTTACGATGATCGTTACTAAAAGTATACAGTTTTGAAAAAGTTTACTTTGCTTCAATGATCATTACCGACCGTATTTAAAAAAGTGTTCGATTTGCTTCAAAGATCACTACCGACCGTACATACGTGGTATTTGAAAAAGAAGTGTTTATTTTATTCGTTCACCTTCAATGCACACAAGTGTATTGTATGTGTGGTTATAACCTAGCGTACACCGCTGTGCGGTTAGATATAGACATCACCGTCCTACCTTACCGTGCTAGCGGTATTAGTGACACCGTCGCTATAAGCCGACAATTAATCACAATCAGCCAATTAGCGGCATCACAGGGGTGAGCGAGGCAAGCGACTCTTCTTCCTCCGTGTTTACACGGCGTCTCCTATTGCGAGAGAGTGCACGCAGCGACATCGTTAGTTTCATATATCTTTCCCTCCACAACCCCGACCATCGCGAGGTGAGCCCTGTTTGCTACACTGTAATCCATTAAGCCCCCTTTCAGGTGATATCTGGTAGCTGCGGCTGCAGAGCACTCGGCGGCAGTGTGGCGTTATGTAGCGTTTACCTATGTAGGTACAGCCCTTCTACCGGCCGTCGACCCGATTTACTGTATAGTTCTTTGAAGATGTGCGAAGAAAATACGCTAACAATCGATAATGAATGTAGAAGAAGCCGTGTTACAGTCGTAGAAATCCGCGCGCTCTCGGTGCCCCGGCTGCGTCTGTAAGGAAATTCGTAAATGGCGTTCGATAAGACAATTTGCGGTGAGAATGATCGATTTTACAGCCGGTTGCCCGTTTCGCTGCTGGAAATCCAGCACGAACAGCCAAGCGTCGACTTCGTACGATAGATACTTAATTACTTAATTAAGCGTGTGAAAATCAGATGGCGACTTCTTCTTTGTCTACACCGCCATTAATTATCTGATATTACGTGAATTCATCATTCGCGCAATTACCTATATATATATATATATAGACAGAGAGCGAGATAGAGATAGAGAGAGAGATAGATAACTAGATAGATAGATGGATACGTATATCTATATATCTATATATATATACACACACACATATATATATATATATAGAGAGAGAGAGAGAGAGAG
>NW_014577101.1:571511-573605 GCF_000485595.1 Priapulus caudatus | reverse complement strand
CTCTCTCTCTCCACACACACACACACACACACACACACACACACACACACACACACACTCTCTCTCTCTCTCTCTCTCTCTCTCTTCGTCTCTTACACCGTTGTCAGCTGGTCTTTATCCGTCGGTTCTACGGACGAGCACGATGGTTATTATAAATTAATTAACCCATGTTACACTCGCCTGCGTCCCATCATCGCAAGTCGAGATCTTAAAAAGCAGAGACCCGGTTATCTCGATTAGTGGCGGAATTAGTGGCGGTATCTCGAGTGAGTTTACACGAGCTGAATGAGACCGACCATGCTGTCTGTTTTCGCGCGCTCCGTACAACGTCTATTTGCCTTCGCCGTAACAAAATACGTTTTCGCTTCGAGTACTTCGGCGCATTGCGAATCATTCTACGGCGCGCGCGGAAGAAAGCGCGCGAGTATATGTCGCATTTGACATGGCGCGATGCGAGCATTTGTCGCTTATACAGCTGTAGCATCGGGAATTAATGAGACAAATTTGTCTCATTAACTCCTGATAGCATGTAATCGCGAGAGAGACATCTTGGAAAAATATTTAATATGTATCCGTAAAAAGAAGAAATCGATTCCTGGCTTTCATTTCGACATTTCGCGATAACTTTTCGACGACTCTTTCTTCGGCGCGTGCAGCATGTCGTCCACATCCATTTCGAGATCGTGTTTCGTTCCGTAATCTTGGAAAAATTCTCGCCGCGGTCGACTCGCTTTCCAGATTCCTTGCAACATTAAGAAGGCTGGTCTTTGAATGCCAAGCGACGAAAGCCGCATACGCTCGACTGTCGCTATAAATATCGTCAAACCCGTATAGACTCATGTTTCCAAGGGCCTTGTATAAATGTATGCGACATAGCTCTCAAATTCCCATCGTGAATATCGGAATCCGTTGCTGAGGCGTTGCTATTCGGTCATTGCACGTCGTAGTGATAAAGTAAAATGTTGTTTTTTGCAAAAAAAAAGAAAGGATAGGTTTACTTCATCGACGGGTTTGTCTTGAAAACAAGTCATGCATTCATACATCTATGTATACGTCTATGTAGCATAATGTACGCAAGCTTCCACGTAGGGCTGTGATGTAGAGGTTTTGCTCCACCCGCAATGGCCGCCGTACTACACTCGCAACCACTATTAATGAGTAGAGTAAAACTAGAACAGAGCCCGGAAGATTAAGGTCTCGTTGTTCTCCGTAACGCCACGCTTGCCTCACCGCTGTTATAGGTATGAGACGCATTCACGTGCTGCGTAACATCTGTCAATCATTACGTCATCGCTCCAAATAGCGCTCTTGTCATTGACATGCAAATTGCGACAGGAAAATAAAAGTGGACACTTCATCACGACACGGTCGCATTGTGGCAACCGACGCCCCCTCCCCCTCTCTCCTATGCCACAGGAGGGGATGTTAGAGAGAAGAGAAACTCTTAGCTAACCATTTATGTCAAACGTGTAGGAGACGGGTCGTCGCGAAGTTGTACGGTCGCACGGTAGCTCAAGATTGCCGAGGACTTGCCGAGTTACGCTGCTAAATCTCAAAAGCTTGCGGTACTTTAAGGTTCGGTGCGTTTCGTAGGCCACATAGCTCTAGCTCTCCATGCATGAGTACATGCGTCCTCTAGCTTGCTCTGCGTCCCTTGCGTCTGCTCCATACTTGAGTCAATCATACACGAGTGAGAAGAAATATTTTCAGCACTGTGTTTAAACAAACCACTACGACCTGCGCGTTGAGGGAAGAGAGCCTGCGCTATATATACATATATATATATATATATAAAATCTGCTCTCTGTAGTCTATTACGAGAATTTCAGCATCGTAAGCCGCAAACACGCGTCTACAATAATATAAATTATGCGCAATAAAACACACTGAAATTGCCACGCCCCCTTAACACTAATTAGTTGGGTGAATCTAGATTTTTTACATTAACTTATTCGAGGGGTTTACGTGTTGAACTTCAATTTTAATTAATGGTGTTTCCATCGCCTAGACAATCACGCGCTTTCCTCTCCCGCTTCCTCACACACTCTCTCAGGTAGTTTCTACAAGTCTTACCAAACAAGCGACCTGACGAGG
>NW_014577101.1:568765-571486 GCF_000485595.1 Priapulus caudatus | reverse complement strand
CGCGTCTACAATACATATCAAATTATGCCAATAAAACACACTTGAAATTGCACGCCCCCTTACACTAATTAGTTGGGTGAATCTAGATTTTTTTACATTACACTTATTGAGGGGGTTAGTGTTGAACTTCATTTTGAATTAATGTGTTTCCATGCTAGACAATCAGCGGGGCTTTCTCTCCCGCGTTCTCGACACACTCTCTCGGTTTTCTTCAGTCTTCACCTCTCTTCTCTACTCCCCAGTCTCACCCTCTCTCTCTCTCTCTCTCCTTCTCCCAGCTCTCACTCTGCTCTCTCTCCTCTTTCCTTCTCTCTCTATCGTCCTCTGTACCTCTACACCCATCTCTATTCTCCCCATCTTCATTCTAATTCGCTTCTCTCGTTGCTTCGGTTATTCGCGAGACACCGCAACTGGGCTGAGCAGTACACGTTCGAGGCCGCTTTTTAAGGGCCATGTCGACATCTCATGTATCGTTAACGGCCGCTTTCCCGCCCGAACAGACATGACAGACGTGTGTGCTTGACGAATGCATCGCATGGTCTCAGGTGCGACGGCTACGCGTTACTGTATGCTCGGGCACGCGACGACGCTCATCCACTGTCGCTAACTCCCCGCCGACCAGTACGCGGAAATAAGTGTTGTCGTTATAGATGCACGGCATGCCTCGATGTTCGACTAACCTCGTTCCTTCACCTCTTTACTCCATCTGGCTTTTCCCTCTCTTTCTTCTCTCCCTCTTCTCTCTCTTGCTTTCTCTCCCTCTTTCTTTCTCTCTCATTCTCTCTCTTTCATTGTCTCTCTTTCGTTGTCGCTTTCTCACTTCCTCTTTCTTTCTCTTGCTTTCTCTCCCTCTTTCTTTCTCTCTCATTCTCTCTCTTTCGTTGTCTCTCCTTCTCTCCCTCTTTCTCTATCTTGCTTTCTCTTTCTCTTTCTCGCTCTTACTTTTCCTCCCTCTTTCTCCCTCCCTCTTTCTCTCTCTTGCTTTCTTTCCCTCTTTCTTTTTCTCATTCTTTCTCTTTTGTTGTCTCCCTTTCTCTCTCGCTACTCTCTCTCGCTCGTTGTCTCTCTCGCTCTATCTGGCTCTCATTAGATATCGCTGATAACTCTTACCTCTATATGCATCTACCTACATACCTCCATAAATATATACCTTCCTCTGCAGATACTTCCTCTCCCTCTCTCTCGCTCGCTCTTTCTCGCTCTCTCTTGCTCTCTTACCACCTCCTCCCTTTCTCTCTTGTGTTTGTTCTCTCTTTCTTTTTCTCGCCAACAGTCGCAGCCCAGTGAGATACTACCTTAAAAGGCAAATGCTAGTGTAGTAAAGACAGCTGCGCTGATCGACGCCATCATCAATATGTGCGAGTAATTAACGTTAGGCATTATATGCCTTGGTTAAACAAAATGTCGTTAATTGACAGCGGTGCGAAGTACTGTCATATAATTGCGGTAGGCCTACATATGTGCGCGTACACGTAAACCTTTCGTTTATCATGTCACCTCTTTCATGAGATATATGCGTATGCGTATATTATATTGTACGGTATTAACTTGAAAGTGTTGAGATATGTTACAGGCGAACTATAATGGCATAAACTAGTTTCGTGGTGTCAATCCGACAATGTAGAAATGTTCGATATCTTCCTAATATTAATCGAGATCACAAAATACGCTCTTTATAATAATGCGGGGTCATGTCTTTAGTAATTCAGGGTTTTTTGTAATATATTAACTCTGTTTAACAACCCTCCATTGTCGCAGGCGCCGCCTAACAACCAACTTTCATCATAGACTCCACCTAACAACCAATCATGAGCATCACAGCCTTGGCCTAGCGACGTCACTGAAGTCGCTTAGCAACCCACTATCTTCACAGATTCTACTAGCAACCAATCATCGTCAGAGACGACATCTCTCTCTCATCTCCTGTTGTTATTCCTGTTTTGCTGTTTAACTGTCGCTTCGCAATATTTGCGTCCCGTTATTACAACATACAGCCTTAGATGTTAAGATTACGCAAAGATCATCCCGAGTTTATTCAGCTTTGCAGAAACGATTTTGTTTCAAAGTATCCCTGGCGACAGTGGCGTTCTTTCGCTTCTTTTGTTATCCGCTGCAACGCGCACCGGATGCGCTGGTTGCATCTCCTTTTTTAGTGATTAATCAAGCCGTCATTTATGGGGCTGCACCGATTCTAACATCAATCAACAAGCCTATTGATGAATCGACAAAAGGTTTCGGAAACCTCGCGGCGGCTAGCGCCATCGCATCCACGAAATCATGTGCCTTGCAAGATCGTGTCGTTGTCGGCTGGGCTCCCGTCTTCGATGCGGGGGCGTATATGACATGCATCATTACCTCAGATTGTCAGGCGCGAATGGGTATCGATTCAAGCAGCTGCGAAATATAACGCACGCGAGAGCTGGATCGTCATCGAGGAATCCTTATCGATATAAACCTAACCGCGTCTGCCCCCTCCCTCGACGACACATCCCCCACCTCCTGAGAGACGCGACTGAGATTCCAAGGCGCCTTAAGTGGAGAGGACGTTTGTGAATTGCTTTGCAACTGGCGCATATGATGAGTGACAACGAGGTCGTTGTGGGTCGGCGTCGCAAAATCGGCGCTCGATAATTACTGCGATTCAATTGATGGCCTGCAGTGAATGAACGCCGGGGTCGAGAGGTACTTGAATTCGATTTGCGCGCGCGCACGCACACACAC
>NW_014577101.1:559601-565102 GCF_000485595.1 Priapulus caudatus | reverse complement strand
TATCTCTCTCTGTAGTCTATTACAGAATTTCACATCGTAGCGCAAACACGCGTCTACAATATATATAAATTATGCAATAAAACACACTGAAATGCACGCACCCGTAACACTAATTAGTTGGGTGAATCTAGATTTTTTTACATTAACTATTGAGGGGGTTAGTGTTGAACTTCAATTTTTAATTAGGTGTTTCCTGCTAGAAATCACGGGCTTTCTCTCCCGCTGTCTCACACACTCTCTCGTTTTCTCAGTCTTACACACTCTCTCTCTACCTCCCCCAGTCTCACCCTCTCTCTCTCTCTCTCTCCCAGTCTCACCCTCTCTCTCTCTCCTCTTTCCTCTCTCTCTCTCGTCCTCTTACTCTCCCCCATCTCTTTCTCCCCATCTCTCATTCTAATCGCTCTCTCTTTCTCGGTTATTCGCAGCACGCCAACTGGGCTGAGCAGTACACGTGGGCGCTTTTTAAGGCCATGTCGCACATGCTCTGTATCGGTTACGGCCGCTTCCCGCCGCAGAACATGACAGACGTGTGGTTGACGATGCTCAGCATGGTCTCAGGTGCGACGTGCTACGCTATGTTCCTCGGGCACGCGACGACGCTCATCCACTCGCTAGACTCGTCCCGCCGCCAGTACCGGGAAAAGGTGCGTATAGATGCACGGCATGCTCGATGTCGCTACCTCGTTCTCTCCCTCTTTCTCCATCTTGCTTTCTCTCCCTCTTTCTTTCTCTCTCTCTCTTTCTCTCTCTTGCTTTCTCTCCCTCTTTCTTTCTCTCTCATTCTCTCTCTTTCATTGTCTCTCTTTCGTTGTCGCTTTCTCACTTCCTCTTTCTTTCTCTTGCTTTCTCTCCCTCTTTCTTTCTCTCTTCTTCTCTTCTTTTCGTTGTCTCTCTTCTCTCCGCTCTTTACTCTATCTTGCTTTCTCTTTCTCTTTCTCGTCTTCTTTCCTCCTCTTTCTCCCTCATTCTTTCTCTCTCTTGCTTTCTTTCCCTCTATTCTTTTCTCATCTTTCTCTTGTTGTATGATCTCCCTTTCTCTCTACGCTACTCTCTTACTGTCGTTGTTTCTCTCTCGCCTCTATCTGGGCTCTTTCAGTAGATAGTCGCTGATAACCTCTTACCTCTATATGCATACCTACTACTCCATGAAAATATATACCTTCCTCTGCAAGACTACTTCCTCTTCGCGTCTCTTCTCGCTCTCGCTCTTTCTCAGCTTCTCTTGCTCTCTTACCACCTCCTCCCTTTCTCTCTTGTTTTTGTTCTCTCTTGTCTTTTTTTCTCGCCAAACAGTGTCGCAGGCCCAGTGAGATACTACCTTTAAAGGCAATGGCTAGTGAGTAGACAGCTGCGCTGATCGACGCATACATCCAATCATCGTGCGAAGTAATTAACGTTAGGACAATTTAATTGCCTTGGTTAAACAAAATGTCGTTAATTGACAGCGGTGCGAAAGTACTCGTATATAATTTGCGGCGTAGGCCTACATATTTGTGCGCGTACACGTTAAACCTTTCGATTTAATCATGTCGCACCTCTTTCATGAGATATATGCGTGATGAGGTATATCTATATGGTACGCCGTATTAACTTGAAGTGTTGAGATATGTTACAGGCGACTATAATGGGCATAAACTAGTTCGTGGTGTCATCCGACAATGTAAGAAATCGGTTTCGATATCTTCCTAAGTGATTAATCGGATCGTCACACAAATACGCTCTTTATTATAATGCGGGGTTCATGTCTTTAGTATTCAGGGTTTTTTTAAATTATTATTAACTCTGGTTACCCCCTCCATTTGTTCGCAGGCGCCGCCTAACAACCAACTTTCATCATAGGACTGCCACCTAACCAACAATCATGAGAGCATCACAGCCTGTGGCCTAGCGAGCGTCACTGATAGTCGCTTATTCAACCACTATCTTCACAGATTCTACTTAGAAAACAATCATCGTCTTGAGACGACATCGTGCTCTCTCATTTCCTGTTGTTATCCTTTTTGCTGTTTTCACTGTCGCTTCGCAATATTTGCGTCCGTTATTACAACAGTACAGCCGGTCTTAGATCGTTAGATTACGCTAAAGATGATCCCGAGTTGTGATTCAGCTTTTGCAGGAAACGAGTTTTCTCGCTCGGCTCTTTCAAGTATACCCTCGGCGACAGTGGCGTTCTTTCGTTCCTTTTGTTGTCCGCGTGCAACTGCGCAGCCGGTATGCGCTGCGTTGCATCTCTTTTTATAGTGATTTAATGCAAGCGTACATTTATAGGGTGCCTCCTGGCACCGGATTCTAACTATCATCAACACGCCTATTGATGTGAACACTCGGAAAGGGTTTCGGAAACCTCGCGGCGGTAGCGCTCATCGCATCACGAAATCATGTGTCCTTGCTAAGATTCGTGTCGGTTGTCGGGCTGGCGGGCTCCCGTCTTCGATGCTGGGGGGCGTAGTATGGACATGCATCAATTACTCAGATTGTCAGGCCGAGATGGGTATCGATTCAAGCAAGCTGCGAGTATAACGCACGCGAGAGCTGGACGTTATCGAGGAATCCTTTAATCGATAATAAACCTAACGCGGTCTGCCCCTCCTCGGACGACGACATCCCCCCTCCTTGAGAGACGCGATGTTGATGATTCCAAGGGCCTTTAAGTGGATGAGGACGGTTGTGAATTGCTTGCAACTGGTCGCATATGATGAGTGCAACGAGGTCGTTGTGGGTCGTCGGGCCGTCGCAAAATCGAGCGCTTCGATAATTACTTGCATTCAATTGGATGGCCTGCAGTGAATGAACGCCGGGGTCGAGAGGGTACTTTAGATTTCTATTTGCGCGGCGCGCACCGGCACACAACGACGTACAGACAACACACACACACACACACACAAACGAACACACACACACACTCGCGGGCGCGCGCGGCACGCCAAGTGCAGACACAAGACACATACGCACGGGAACAAACACACGACACAAGCCACACAACACACACACACCACACACACACAGCACAACACACACAACACATACGCACACACACACACTACACACACACACACACACACACACTTCACACACACAGACGCGCGCGGGCGGCGGGCCGCGGGCAGCAGCACACACACTCTCTCTCTTCATCTCTCTCTCTCTTTTCTCGTCGGTCTCTCCTCTCTCTCCTCTCACTCCTACACTCACACTCACAGACACGACTGATCTCTTACTATTTAGAATATCTACGAGTCACAGACAAAAATGTCCACGGAGAAAGATAACAGCATTGTAGCGAGTACATCGATTCATTAGACCGCCCGCTGCCTCTCTGGAGCCGTGGAAATTAGAACACGCCGTTAAACAAGCATTCATCGCACGCTCCGGCGATTGTGAGAGAATTACGCGAAACGCAATTTTCTTTTAAGCTGCATGATTGTTGCCTTCGCCAGCGAGAAATTACAGTAAATAGGAAGTGGGGTCGACAAAACGTGAGAGCCAGCGGCAAAACGTGTTCCACGGCTGTGCTTGCATCCAGTCCGCCCGGTTTCTCTTAGTTTTACACTGTTCTGGGGTCGCTGTCAGGCAAGACAAAATGTCTAGTCGTCACAGTTTCGATTGACACAGGCCGGAGCGTATATATATAAATAATATATAAATAAACAAAACACACGACAGGTGTACGCACGCATGACACACATACACGTTGCACGCGCACACACGACACCCATACACATGTCCCAAAAACAAATATCATACACACACAACACACTACACACACACACAAAGCACCGACACACACACACACACACACACCACACACACACACACACCACACACACAAGGCACACGTACATACACACACACACACACACACACACACACACACACACACACACAGCACGACACACCACACACAGTGATAAGGGCACGCACACACACAACACACACACACACACACACACACACACACACACACACACACACATACACACACACACTATATATATATATATATATATATATATATATATATGATTGTACATATTTTATATCTAAATGTTGATACTAGCAACGATAAGCAGCGCATTCTAAGAGAACTTGCAAGAATATTTCATCCTATAATTTTTATTCAGCAAAAAATACTGCCGGCGTCACGTGTCTATCATCGAGTGAAAATACAGTTTGAGTATTATTAGAACGTCAGCGTAATGAGTCTGTACTTTTACCCAATATGTATAAGATACATCCGTTAATTGAAATGAATGTTTAATAATTGGACTAAGATATAAGATGTATATTTTTCTGGATATCGACCAGTAAGCGAATTATTCCCTGGCTTTGTAATAAAATTCCGGCAGACGATGCGTTTCTGTAACGGGCGTGAAAGGCCCAGTGAATGCGAAATGATGAAATAAAATGAGGATGTTCAGATTCTGCGCTACGAGAAAATTGAATTGGATTTGCAAAAATCCCACCAACCGGACATCAATGCCCGTTAAAACATGGCCGTTACAGTGGCTGCAGAAGGGCGAAGTTGCGAAGGATTTCTCCGTGGCATATGACCATGACCCCAATTTTCACTTATCTGGAGGAAACTTTCGTAAAATCGAGTTTTTCGCTGTGAAGTAAAATATATACGTGGTTAGAAACCATTGTATTACAAGAGCATTTCGTGGAAAAATTGTTATGGGCAACTCACTTCAATCGCCTCCATTCAGTCGACTCCAACACTTGTGCTGGGTAGGAGAGTTGTGAATGGAACTTTTTCTTCGTCGTTGCTTTACTATCGGTACTGCCTACGTTTTCCTGTTACTCAGCGTCAAATAACTCGAGCTACATTCAAACTTTTGTGCAAGAGCTGTATTGCTCATTGTGGTTTATTTTCAGACGTTGGAAATGCATAAAATCAGCTTTAAGTTAAAACTGAATGAGCTCTCTGCAGGCATCACCTAGATACAGAGACGACGCTACACATAAAGCTGCACATACTACATAAATGGATAACGCTGGTTTCGCCAAAAATTGTATCTCGTGCTCTCGCACTATACAATAGCATTTTGCGAATAATAAATGCATAATGATAGCTAATCAACATTTTTGCTCGTCCGGATTTTTATTCGATGTATTTCCGTTCCTAATTATGATGACGGATTCCAATGATCGACTGGCAGACGAAACTGCCGAATATGTCCGTTCTGGGCAATCAGCGATGACGTTGTTTTATGTATTCATTAAAATTCCGTCTAGGCATCTCAAAATCAACAAGTCGAAACGTCCCAGGATGGGGCCAATATCATGTTCGATTCAATTACGTTTTTAATTAACAATCGATTGCCTATAGAGGCATTCACAAACATTTGATCGACAAATTTACGCAATGAGAAGTGAAGCAGTTGCCTTATTATTCACTGTAATATCACGCGTTCACTAGTCATTATCACGGTTACTGGTTCTCCGCAGCAAATACTATTATATATATATATATATATATATATATATATATATATATATATATA
>NW_014577101.1:551416-559591 GCF_000485595.1 Priapulus caudatus | reverse complement strand
TATATATATTCCAGAATACTTTTATTGCATTAGCGATGAATAACTTTGATGTTATTTCCGGCAATCGATAGTGAAATCGGTCAAAGCACATATTTGGCACCTAACAACGCGCACGCTGTATTCCAGCGCAAGACTCAATAAAGTTTTTATAGCGTTATCGATTTCTGATACTGCTAAATTAAATTGCATTGCCAGAATAGAACGACCAGGTTCAGGGTTTATCGAGAATAGCGCCCCCGATAATGCATTACTTCGGGCAGCTAGAGATCTAGTATAAAGTATTTAGGCTTTATCTAGTTTTCCTCTGTATCTAGTGAGAAGTTTCGTTGCGAATCGCGTGTTCTATATTGCACTAGAGGGATAAAACTGTACGCGTGCGGGACAACATATTTTTAGTCGATAATGGCAGATGTAAACTGTTATGTTACTGTTGTATGCATTTTTTTCAACGCGGCTTGTTTTTTATACGACGCGGCAGACGATTTTTTTCGATAAACACGTTGTCATTGTAGCTAGCGGCCCGGGCACCAATGCCATCTACTCTGTCCTTGCCATCGTGTCACGGCGTGATAAGGTGATCACGCTAACGGAAATTGAACGGTGGCGGTATGATCCGGTCAGGGGAGAGTTGTGCGAAGGTGGCTCAGCACGTCTTGCTTAACGTCTGTTAATGCAGTCTTAGAATGATTTTAGAATTGTTATCAGCAGATTAAAGGCGACGCTACCATGAACACAAATTCAATATTTCAAGCGTCGATAATGACGCATTAAATATCCAGAGCGCGCGTTTGTAGAGCGTGCTTATGTGCCTCATGCTGTAACATCACTATAACGTGATATCGTATTGCGTCATAAGTGAGTACATATTCATGATCATTATCATCTCGGGAGCTAAATTTCTATCAGCATTACGACAATAGAATTTCAAAACCATGCATGTTCATTATCATCACAGACGCTGCTTTATATCACGGAACATCCAATCATTAAAACACACTCTCTGTGTTGCATAGAGTGTCCTTGAGGATGAAGTTGTCGTGAGATCTCAACCAGGGTGTAATGATCAAGATGTACAGACAGTTGTCTGAGTATTCGATATAATTGGCGTTCTATACGGTTGGATATTTAGCTAATAAGAACAAAGTCAATAAGGAAATGACGGTAGAGTGCCGTAGTAGTTAATGGCTACAATAGCTATGTCACTCTAAGGGGTAGCGATGGGCAAGCCAACAACAAACTAGAATCCACGTGTGTAGATTTCTGTGTGATGGAACTCTGTTTAAAACTAGAGTGTCGTACCTCTTCCTAATGAAGCCCAAGAAACCCGGGCGGTTGTAGTGCTAATATGGCGCCACCTACAATCTAGCGCGCGCGGTCGTTCCTGATTGGCCCGAACTTCAAGGTGCCCTTGCTGCTCGCGCGTGCATGCCATGAGACAAGGCAGCGGAGATCAATATGGCGGCGTGAACTATGACTCGCAGGCAAGCGAGGATGGCGACTGAAGATTGCTAAATTATTCATGTCATCACACATGGTTCGCGTTTCTGATTTGTGCGAAGTAAGAATTCACTCACTCAAGACCACTTCACGAGCCTAAAACCATATCCCTAACCCTAACCCTAACCCTAACCATAACACACCCCTAACCCTAACACTAACTCGAAACCGACTCGGCTATCTTATATACGCGTGTCATAGTACCAAATTAATCTATGGTGTGGGAAAGCGACGCATACCACGCTGCGCGACTGCTCGGACGAATAGCGCATACGAACAGGTGTCCGATGGTCGGACGAATATCCACGACATTCAACTCAATTCAGCATGAGAATGTTGCGTTATGTTAGTCTTACATAAAATATAGTGAAATGTAATGTAAAGCAGCGACCGGCAACGAATCAGAAACGGCGTGAACTATGACCCGCAGCGGAGATCAATATGGTGGCGTGAACTATGACCCGTAGCGGATATCATTATGGCGGCATGAACTATGTATGACCCGCAAATCGGGGCATGTCGTGTGTAGCTGCCGCTACGCCTGGCTACCGGTGATAATCATTACAGTACAAGTGTTCATCATGTTGGTGCTTGGTACGCCCGGTAGAGGGCGACACTGCCACAAGCCGTACAATTTCGATGAGCGAGAATAAGATAAAGAATTATCATATATTATTTAAACTGAATGAGAATTAATCCGAAAAAATTCGTCGCTAACTCGTCAAGAAATAAATCTATTTAACAATTTCAGTGGATTCTTTTGTTTTTACGAGTGCCAGTAAAATCAAAACCCTCCCTGTCACGGCGGGGCATCAACGCATTTATACAAAAGTCTGCAATTTTAGTTATTAGAGGAATATTCATTAAGTTGAGACAGACTAGATAAAAGACTACATCCATAACTAATGCCTCCACTTTATCTTTATAAAATGTAATTTTTAAAAAAATTAAATAAACGCGACAATTTCAACGTGGCGGGTTCTAACTATGAGTAATTTTGCTTTTAACTTTCATCTCATAATGCTAACCGCAGCACGTACATGCACGGCAAACCCCATTTCTCACATGCCCAGAAATTATGATTATTCCTTGTAATGTCGAGTCAATTTAAACCGCGAAATGAATGCTTTTGACCGCGTGATCGCATGCTCATGTAATTGCTAGAAATTATCGTTAGCGACTGAGCGCCATATTCAAGGACGTCATCATCCGCCTCGCCTTCCTGTTACGCACGCATATATATTCGCTCGCAAAAGGGGCCCGGGTAATTAGGAAAGGTTACATGCAGACTATTGGCGTTGCCAACCGGCTGAGTTACCAGCCACAGATAAAAACGTAACGTGGCAACCACGTGGAATTTACCTGGCAGCATTCCCGCAGATTCCATCCACGCGCGCGCGCACACACACACACACGCATACATACCACCACAGCCCCAGCACACACACACACACACACGATCACAACACACACACACGAGCAGCGCAACAGACACAGCACCCGCACGCACCGCACACACACGACACACACACACAGTCCACACACACACACACCACACACACAGGGAGCACAAACACACACACACACGCACGGACGACTAACCGCACGCCACGGAGGGTGGCGTGCAGTGCACGCACACAGCACGGCGGGGTCTTAGGGCACACCACGACCGCACACACACACACAACACACACACACACACAGCACACAGCACACACACCCACACACACACACCAACCTAACGGCTAAGTGGCATAACCCAGTCTATGCGATTGCGTTAGCGACCATGGCCACGAATACTAGGCGCCGGCGGTTCCCTTGGGGTGACCGTGAAGAGGTGAGCGCGCCATTCTCTGCTCGTCCCTTCTCGTCCATTATTGCATGTTTTGCCGCGTAAATACTCCCACACGTCTGCTACACCGTTTAATATAGTTGCTAATATTTGCGACGGCAGCGCGCGCAGGGGGCGTCCTCGCTTGCTCCCGCACACACGGCTGCGGACCGAGCAATAAGTAAGATGCGACGCGGGATTTGCTCCAGCCCGTATTTCCGTATAGGATTTGCGCTCGAGTTTCCATCGCCGGACGAAGTACGATCAACATATTTAGACGCATACACGCATGCGCGAACAATGACCCTAATCGCAACGTGTGCCGAGTTTTCAACATGTACGCGTTTTCAGGCCAAGCATGTATCATTATTCGCCGTACGACTTTTCAAGCTGAGCATATATCACCGTTCGTCATGAGACTTTTCTTTTAAGCGAAGTATATATCGTTCATCATTCAACGTGTGACTTTTCCGGCCCAGTATATATATATATATATCGGTATTCGGCATGCGAGAGCGCCTCGTGTGTGGAGTAATGATAGTACCTATAGTAGTGCTGCTACGCGCATAATCGACGGAAAACTTTAAAATGCCTGATCGGTGAAAATCACGCGAACAAAATGTTGTCGCCTATGGTTTTGTTCCGTGTTATCATTGCCGACTTGGATTCCGATATTGGATTCGTGCTAAATAATCACGGATCAAAGCACGCTCTCGTGCGCACACACTGGACACACACACACCTAAATAAAACAAATCAATAAGAAATGACGGTATGACGTCCGTAGATTAAGGCTACAAAGTTATGTCAACTCAAGGGAATAGCGATGCAACCAACCAAGCAAACCAAACCAGTAGGTAGATACTGTTGATGAACTCTGTTTAAAAAGCTAAGGTCGACCTCCTCCTAATGAAGCCCAAGAACCCGCTGCGTTAGTTAATAGCGCCTACCCTACAATCTAGCGCGCGCCGGGTCGTTCTGATTGGCCCGAATTCAAGTGCCTGCGCTGCCGCGCGTGCATGTCCATAAACAAGCCAGCGGGAGATCAAATGCGGCGTGAACTATACCCAGCAAGTTTAAACCGTAGGATGCAATGAAGAGGCAAATTAATTCATGACCATGCACACATGGTCGCCGATGCTGATTTGCGTCGACAGTAAGTAGAATCACTCACTCAACCACTCATCGAGCCCAAAACCATATCCTAACCCTAACCCTAATCCCTACACACCGTTAACACACACCCTAACCCTAACACACTCAAACGCGACTCGCCTATCTAATACGGCGTGCATACGTACCTAAATTAACAGTGGAAAGCGACGCGAATACCACGACATCTCAAACCAATGGCTTATGATGTTCGATACATAAAAAAGTGAAATAATTAAAGCAACGACCGCAACGGAATTAGAAAAACGGCCGGGCTGAACAAATGACCCCACGGCAGATCAATATCGCGGTGAACATATACCCGTAGCGATATGATTATGGCGGCAGCAAACTATGTATGACCCGCAAGATCGGCCATGCTCGTTTAGCTGCCGCTTGACGCGCCTGGACTACCGGAAATCATTACAGACAAGTCGTTACACATTTGGCTTGGTACGCCCGTAGAGGGCGACACTGACGCCACAAGCCGTACAATTCGATGAGAGCAGAGATAAGAAAAGAATATATCATATATTATTTAAACTGCATGAGAACTAATCCGAAAAAATTCGTCGCTAACGCGTTCAAGAACTAAATCTATTTAACAATTTTAGTGGATTCTTTGTTTACGAGTGCCCAGTAAAATCAAAACCCTCCCTAATAGTGTTCACGGCGGGGCATCTACCGCATTAATAAAATCTGCAATTTAGTCTCCTATTAGTGAATATCATTAAGTTTGAGAAGACACGATAAACAGACTTACACCATAACAAGTGCTCCACTTTATCTTAAATAAAAATGTAATTAAAAAAAAATTAATAAACGCGACACATTCTAACGTGGCGTTCCTAACTATAGTAATTTTCTTTAACTTCATCTCACACTAAGCTAACCGCAATCACGTACAGCACGCAAACCCCATTCCTACATGCCCAAAATTAATGATTATCCTTGTAATGTCGAGTCAATTTAAACGCGCGAAATGAAGCTTTGACCGCGTGATCGCATGCTCAGTAATTGCTAGAAATTAATCGTTACGACTGAGCGCCATATCATAAGACGTCATCATCGCGCCTCGCCTATCCTGTTACGCACGCATATATATCCGCTCGCAAAGGGGCCCGGTAGTTAGGAAAAGTTACAGACTATTGCGTTTGCCAACGCGCTGAGTACCAGCCAGCAGATAAAAACTCTAACGTGGCAACTCACGTGGATCATTTCCCTGGCACTTCCCGGCAGATATCCATCCCCGCGCAGCGCGCGGCACACACACACCGACACACACACACACACACAGCGCATACATACCACACACACCACATCACACACACACACCACGATCACAACACACACACACGCAGCAGCCAACAGACACACACCGCACGCACCGCACACACACACACACACACACATTCCACACACACATGCACACACACACACAGGGAGCACAACACACACCACACACACGACACAGACTACCGCACGTCCACGATGGGTGTGCGTCATGGACACTGCACGCGCCACGGCAGGGCTACGGCACACCCGACACACACACACACACACACACACACCACACACACACACACACACACACACACACCACATCACACACACCACACCCAACGCTAATGGCATACCAGCCACTACTCGCGATTGCGTAGCGACCATGGCCACGAATCTAAGGCGCCGGCGGTTCCTTGGATACCTGAAGAAGTGAGGCGCGCCATTCTCTGCTCAGCCTTCTCGCCAGTTATGCAATTTTTGCCGCGTAAAACTGCCCACAGCGTCTCAGTACTGCACGTTTAATATAGTTGCTAATATTGTCGACGGCACGCGCGCGCAGGGCGTCCTCGCTTGCTCCCGCACACGGTCTGGCATTCCGCGTGCGGACATCGAGCAATAAGAAGATGCAGGCGGGATTTGCTCCGCCGTATTTCGTACTAGACTGTTGCGCCGAGTTCATCGCCGGACGAAAGTAGATCAACATTTTAGACGCATACACGCATGCCGCGAATCATTACCCTAATCGTAACGTGTCCGAGTTTTCAACATGTACGCGTTTCAAGGCCAGCATGTATCATTATCGCCGTACGACTTCAAGCCTTGAGCATATATCACCGTTCTGAGAGACTTTCTTTAAGCGAAGTATATACTCGTTTATTGATCATTCAAACGTGTGAACTTTCTCCGGCGCCAGTATATCATCTAGTTATATATCGGTATTCCGGCATGCGAAGCGCCTCGTGTGTGAGTAATGAATAGTACATAGTAGTGCTTGAGCTGTAACGCGCAGATAATCGACGAAAACTTTAAAATGCCTTCTCGTGAAAACACGCGAAACAACATGCTTGTCAGCCTATGGTTTTGTTACCGTGCTTACTTGCCGACTTGGATTCCGATATGATTCGTGCTAAATAATCACGATCAAGCACCGCTCTGTGCGCACATCACTGAGCCACACACACTCAAACACAACACAGCAACACACACACACACACACACACACACACACAGCACACACACACACCCACACCACACAGCATCTGGACACACACAAACGAACAGACAGAACAGACCACACACACACACAAGCACACTCACCACCAACACACACACAACACGAGCACACCCACCACACACAAACACACACACACCACACACACCACACACACATCAGACAAACGAACACACACCTCACACACACACACACCACACACACACACACACACACACACAACGGAAGAGACGAGAGACAGAGTATGAGAAGAGAGAGACGAAAGAGAGAGAATAGAGAGAGAGAGAGAGAGAGAGAGAAGAAGAGAAGAAATGAGAAGAGGAATGAGAGGCAGCCGGAGAGAAAGAAGCGGGAAGCAAGGAGAACGCACTCGCTCCCTCGCCGTTTTATGTTGTTCCAGCTAAGCCGTTTTGTTATTGTTCTCGGTTAGATCCATAACTATAATAAAATACGCAATAACTTGACGGCGGTGTTTAGTGCTCTCTAATTGGCCACCCATTACATCGACGACGACACCGGTGCTTGTGTAGACAGAGAGAGAGGAGAAGAGAGAGATAGAGAGAGAGGAGCCGAGAGAGGAGAGAAAGGAAATGAAGATAAAGAGATGAGAGAGAGAGAGAGAGAGAGAAAGAACAGAAAGAAGGAAAGAACACGAGAAAATGGACAGAGAACAGAAAGAAATCAAAAGAAAGGCAGAGAGAGAGAAAGAAGCGAGAAAATAGCAAAGCAAGAGCAAGAGAGAAGAGAGAGAGAAGAGAAGAGAAGAGAGAGAGAGAGAGAGAGAGAGAGAGAGAGAGAGAGAGGATAGGGAGAGGAAAAAAACGAGAGCTCGCGTGAGGAACTATAGATATCGTGGACTCGGGTCGTCGCCGACCGACGTCGCTCATGACCGCACTGTAGCAGACGACCATCGTTTTTGTTTGTGCCAAACGGTTCGTTAGCTCGAGCACTGCGGCACGAGACTGACGCACGGCCGAAACACAGAGCGCGAGATGAAACGCCCGTGAGAGGAAGGAGAGAGAGAGAGAGAGAAAGAGAGAGAGAGGAGCAGTGAAGGGCGAGAGAAGAAGAGAAGACAGTGAGAGGGAGGGAGACAGAGAGAGACAGTGAGAGGAAGGAGAGAAGAGACAGTGAGAGGGAAGGAGATAGGCGAGACACGTGAGAGGGAAGTGGAGAGAGA
>NW_014577101.1:533303-551391 GCF_000485595.1 Priapulus caudatus | reverse complement strand
GGACATGGCGAAGGCGGGCAACCACAGCTGCGCACTAAACACACACAGCACACAACACACCACATCCAGCACACAGCACCAGGCACAACACACACACACATACACACAACACACACACAAACGAACAGACAAACACACAATGGGCTAAAGGGCGGAAAAACAGGCACACACAGAATGATAGGGGCAAGGGCTGAGGAAGCACACACAAAGAGCACAAGCAAACACACAGGCACATCACAGCACAATCACACACACACAACACACGAGAACAAACACACACAGAACCACACATCACACAGAACACAAGACACACAACACCCACACACGGAGAGAGAAGAGAGAAGAGACCGAAGTAATTAGAGGAGAGAGCGAGAGAGAGACGAAATGAGGAGAGAGAGAGAGAGAGAGAGAGAGAGAGAGAGAAGAGAGAGAGAGACAGAATGAGAAAGGAGAAAGGAGAGAGAGAAGAGAGGAGCCGGGAGGCAGAAAAAACGGGAACGTAAGGAAACGTAGAGACAGGCAGCTCGCCTCGCGCGTTGAAAATGTCTGTTCCGCATGCTAGCGTTTTGTTATTGTTCCTGCGAGAATGTGACATAATTAATAAAATATCGTCAATAATTGACGCCGGTGATGGGTGATAGCTGCCGGTGTGTAGGGGAAGAGACAGGTGAAACGAACGCGATTAGGCCGCGGCAAGCGGGTGGACAGCCGACCAAGCCGTGAAAAAACTCGGGATTGCCTATGGGTCTAGGAGAGGCAAAGAGAGAAGCGGAGAGAGAGAGAGAGAGAAGAGAGAGGAGAGAAGAAGGGGGGCGAGAAAGAAAAGAGACATGGACAGGATAAAGAAGGAGAAGAGGAGAGAGAGAAGCGGAGAGAGAAGAGAAAGAAAGAACGGAACAGGAGACGAGGAAATGGGAGACGATGAGCAAGGCGGCAAGAGGAGGGGGAGGGGGGCAAGGGGGAGGCAAGGACTGAGGAGAGAAGAGGAAGGAGGCAAGAAGGGAAGAGAGGCAGACGGAGAGAGAAGGGTAAAGTCGAGAGGAAAGGAATGGAGCAAGAGAGGCGCAGAGCAAAGAGAGAGCAGGGGAGAGAGAAGGGAGGGGGAGAAGGAGGAAGGGACAAGGTCGCGGAGTAAATCGGAGGTGGATTCAGGGAAGCGAGGGCGAGTGGGAAGGAGACACGGGCTGGGACGGAATGGAGTAGGGGGCGGCGCGGCGGGGGGGATAGGGGAGGAGAGAGGAAGAAAGGAGGGGGAAGGAGAGAGCAGAGAGAAACGGAAAAGGAGGCGGCGTGAGGGAGACAATGGATAAGAAATCTCGTGTGTGCGACGAGCGGGAGTGATCCGTCGCGGTACGTCGGAACGTCGTCATGACGGCGCCGTGAGCTGTAAGTCGGAGTGACGCTCATCGGTGGTTGTTTGTGTTGGCCGAAGCAACGCGGAACGTTGCGCGTTGAAGGCAGGATGCGAAAGCGACGGCGCGCCCGGGGGGGGAAGACCTGGCTCACGTACCGGGAGGGGGAAGATACAGCGAGCGAGCCGAGATGAAGAGACCGCGGGGGGGGGGCAGGGAAGGGGAGGGGCAAGTGGGGGTAGCAGGAACGAAGGGCGTGAAAGGCAGAACGGAGGCTGTGGGAGAGGGCAGGGGGCGATGAGAAGCGCTCAAGTCGGAAGGGGGAGGGAGGGAGGAGCAGAGCAGATGGAGAGAGAGAGGCGAGAGACAGAGGGAAGCAGGGTAGGAGAGGAGAGGAGAGAGAGAGAGAAACACGTGGGAAGGGAGGGAACAGAGAGAGACACAGCAAGCGGTGGCAGAGATGAAGGCAGAAAGAGGAGAACAGAGAGAGCAGACAAAGGGAAGGAGAGAGATAATGCGGAAGGAAAATAGAGAGACACAGACGAGGAGAGAGCGGGGAAGACGAGGAGAGTATAGAGAGGCAAGATAAAATGCACGAGAGAAGATGGAAAGAGAGAGAGCCAGGAGCGACTAGCAGAGAGAGGGAAAGGAAGGAGGGGAGAAGAGAGGAGAGAGAGCGAAGAAGGAGCAGAGGGTAAGTCCCGCGGCTAACGTATCCATGGAACTGTATTCAGAGGGCGGGGTCGGCTGAGGCAGACGCGGGTGTATCAAAAGCTGGCAAGTGAGGAGAGATGATGAGGAGAGGTGGAGAGCTCGGCGGCGAAGTAGCGGCACGCGAGAAGAGGTGACACGCTTCACAAGGACAGGCACACGGCGACGTTCAGACGCGGGAGGAGCGAGCGGCACATAATGGGCAGATCTAGTAGAATATCACTACAGACGAAGAAAGAGTTGAGGGCGGAAGCGACAGATAGGTAAGGCGGTGAGAGCCAGGAGACACGTGCAGTGATGTAGCGGAGGGTGGGAGAGCGCACGGGAGCTGGGCGAGGGGAGACCTAAGTGCGAAGGAAGGGTGACTGTGATTGTCTACGAGCAAGGGCAATGACCATAGGCAGCGAGGCTGAGACGAGAGCGACCAGCTAGCGGCGCGATAGCTAGGCGCGTTCGGGGGGCAGTCACAGGGTTAGCAGGTTTGGCGCGCATAGAGAAAAGAAGACAGGGGCACACAGGGTGACGTTGGCAAGGCAGTGTGGGACGAGTGAGACGAGGGATGACGCAGGGCGGGAACCGGCGGGCTTGGCGAGAGTTAGGCTGGAGGATAAGATATGACATGGTGGCACGGAGAGGAGAACACGATCGGCGCGGGAGAGTAAAGGGGTAGGGAGGTAGCACGCGGGGGATGTGAAGTGGAGGATACGGGGTCGCGCACGGAGCACGAAGGCGAGGGGGCGGACGAGTGAGGAGCGCGGCGCGGGGGATGTAGGTCAAGCGGGATGAGGGAGGGGCAGGCAACGGAATTCGTGGGGCCGGAGGGGGGAAAGGGAAGCGTGCGCATTCCCGGCAAGAGAAGAGGCACTGGCTAGCAGGGAAAACGCGGCGAGCGAGGAGCTGTGGGCAGGAAGGACCTGGGCGAGGGAAAGCCGCGAAGCCGAAGTTCAAAGCGCGATCGGTGGAAGAATGATAAGGCGTCAGAGCGGCCAATGTAAGAGAGGAGAGCTGCAGGGAGGCAGCTTGGACGCGCGTAGAATTAGCAGAGGGAGAGCGGAGCTGTAGGAGGTGGGTTAAACGAAGCAAGCGGGCAGTCAAACAGGCAGCGACGGGAGGGGAGTTGATGTTGAGAGAGGAAGGAGCGGCACGAGATATTGGTGGGGGAGGAGGAAAGGAGGAGAAGAAAGAAGAGGGCCGTCGGAGGGTCACAGACTGAAGGAGAAGCGCGAGAAAGGAACGACAAGGGGGAGATGGAGGACGGGTGGAATGCTACGGAGCGGAGGGGAAAATGGGCTGGGGATGAAGACTATAGGGAGGTGTCGGTAACAGGTGTAAGGAATGATTGGGGAGAAGAACGAGCAGTTCGAATGGGGTGGGTCGGACGATCGTAGGCGGGAGAGTGAAAGGCGGCAACAAAGAAGGAAAGGCGAAGGGTCTGGAGAGGAGGTGAGAGGGGGCGCGATAGGGACGAGCGAGGGTGGTAGGGAGAGGGTGAGGGGAGCATGGGGGAGGAGGGGGGGAGCAACTGGTGCGGGCAAAAGGGAGAGCGAGAGACGAGGGTTTAAAAAATGCGTTGCGAAAGCGGGGAGAAGCGGGCGAAGGAGACCTGGCCGGAAGGGGTGGTAGTGAAAAGGCTATGGGAAGGGAGGGGGGGGAAGAGGGAGGGGAGACGACAGGTGGGTGGGGGGTGGGGTCGGAAACGCGGGGTGGAGGGAGGGCGTGGGGGAGGGCGGAGCAAAGAGGGGCGAAGGGAGTAGATAGAGAGGGGGGGAGAACCGTGCGGGGAAACCCCGCGGGGCCGAAAGTCGTAACAAAAGGGCGAACCAGGGAGGGGGGGAGGATGGCGGGCGTAAGGGGGAGGGGAAAAGTGGGGGGGAGAGGGCGATGGGGGACATGTGGCGGAGTGAGCTTATCGTGTTAGGGTTGAGCCTAAGCCCGTGTACGGCGGTAAGTGGAATGATACAGGCTAGCATAGCCGACTATTCATACATCACGGTCGAAACTGTTCTTTCCCTCCGCGATAGCGTTGAACGTGTAAGAAAATACGTTCAACACGACATTAACATAAATTTCTTTGAGGAATCGGAAAGTGGAAGGCTGACGTAAAAGACTCCACCAAGCGCACGCGAAAGTGTGCCAGAAAAAGAGAGCGTGCCTGCGGAATTGTATAAACGGACATACATATGTGTACGTGGATTTTAAGAGCCCCTCCAGTCCTCTCGCATACACGAGACTAGCGCTCCACTCCGCAAGGATAATTAACGCATCTACTCGCGGTAAGCACGCAGACGCGTCCATCATCACAGGCTGATTACGTTTAACCCGGGTGATAAGCTAGTAGCGCTGTAAAATATGCAATGCCAGAAGCATTAGTGAGTATAATGGCTACATTTCCAGCGCTCAGCATGCATTTAATGGAACCAGTGGGGCAAACATTCTCGGGAGCGTTACGGGGGGTCGTAGTCCACAGGCTAGGGAAGGATAGAATACAGGGAAACACGGCGTAAACCCAGTTGTACCTGCTCTGTTCCCTTAGATAACTTACTTAGATACGACTATTTCGAATTAATTCTTAGTCTTATTCCGTGATGCCGGTTGAGGAGGGGCGCGCGTTCAATCACTGCCCCGTACTCCTCGTCATCGCTTGTAGCGAATAACAATAGCATATAGAAAAGGATCACATGGTACATTCGGTGCAGCCGCTTCTACATGAAAGATGTATGCTGCCTTGCGTCAGCTCAGCTTGTGGTTTTCCTGGCGCAGAAACATTCATTTTCCTAACTGAACAAAAATCTGTAAGAAGGCTCGTGCTGTTATTTGCGTAATCTTGCGTGTAATAAGAGGCACCCTAATGCCGAGTGAGTGCATATTAGGCCAGTGCAAAAAACTCTCCTCCGCGGACAACAGGGGTTGATAAAGAAATATCTCGTGGTTATCCGCGTGTGAGGTCTGTTTTCTAGCAGAGTCAAATGCCCGCGGCAAACCTGTGCCATAAGAAAGCGCGACTCATTCAACCGCGTTTTGCCTTTGAAATAAACAGATGGCTCCCAACGAAGAGCTCTCAGATCTCTAAACCGCGTATATACCCAGGCATGGACATCAAATGACATAATACAACATAACGTATCCAATTATACAAGCATAACTGTTTATGCTGTTCGTTGCCAGCGGCACAATAATCATCAAACCGATTCTAAAGAGTGCTGCTAGCGTGTACCCCGTAGAGCCGAGTACAAGTGCGGGGCCCATTGTCAAAGAACGTTTTAATCCGAGTGTTATTTTTACTCATTCACCTTTACCGGGTATCGTGTATGTTTAACTAGAGATTGTACGGAGAGCCATCACAGGTGTTTCCGTCAACGAGGCTTCCGTCTGGTCTTTTTCCACGACTTTCACGTAATTACCCTCCGCCAGGGGCGTGGCGGAGTTAGCTTCAAACCGCGTACTACCATGAGTGTGTTGTTGCGGTGTGTGTTGGCATGCGACGTCAGTCAAAACTTCCGCAGTCTGCCTGCTGTCAGACTTACAAACACCGGCTAGGGCACCACAGTTCTCTCACCAACCTGCACGCTCGCACTACTGCGGATCCAATTAATTATTTATTATAATTAAACTTAAAATTTCACATATGAGGAAGAAATCTCGGCTGGCTTGGGCGGAGCTCTGGCCGTCCAAGGCTCTACTTTTAATATTTTAAATAATATTTATCGTAGAACTCACACGCTAAAGAATTTCGTTGCTTGTTGTCCAGGTCTGGTGCTTCGCTCCAGTAAAGATTGCTTTGTAGCTCGGTCGTAATTATTATAACTTATCTAGACCTATTTTAAATCAAAATCGTAAAAAAATCTGTGTATTTGCAGGGATTCCAACAAGTCACCGAGTACTGGTCTAGCCAGGAAGTTGCCGAGAGACATGCGGCCTGCGGCGCATTGCACGAACTTTTCGAGCAACCGCTTCCAGGCAAGTCTTATCGACGAGGATGCTATTTCTTGGAGAACTAGTCCGAGAACCGCGAGAGGTGTACGACAGTTTTTCTCTGAAGACGCACGCGCCTGGACGCACGCACAGTGCGCGCCAGGCACACACGCAAGCACGGTACACATACGATCCACGGTACGCACAGCAAGCACTCGCGCACGACTACATAGACACGCACGGCAGTGCATCTCACATGCGCATATGAACGCGCCGGCGCACACACAACATACAAACAATACACACACACACGGGACGGGAGCAGGGGACATTCACACACAGCACACACACACACACACGCACACAAATACACACACACAAACAACGCACAGACGACAGCGCCACACCACACACCACCACCACACACACCACACAACAGCACAAGCGCGCCGCAAACACGATATCACACAGCAGGCACACACACCAGGCACAACCCAACCACACACACAGCACACACACACACATTTCTCGAGTTTGATGTTTCAAGTGCAGTGTAAAACCTTAGCTTGGCATTATCGTTTTTCGTCACCGCTAGTAGCAATGCATATCTCTGTTCGTCTAAATACGTTAAAGAAGACTTAAATGATTTTGAGCATCAAATACATGGCGGAAGAGTTTATTGAAACCTGTTGCCTGGATAGTAATTTTAAAAAGATATCGGATTGCTGTCGCTCCGAAAAATGGCTAAACTTCGAGTTAAACAGAAGAGTGTATCTGCAATGAAAATATCAATGAGCTTTTAAATAAAAGTGAAAATTCCGCCTCTCACAATAATGTGAGTTCCAATATCGTCGATAGCTTGCGACCAGAACGCCTATATATCTCATGGACATGCGCCGCGCAAACACACGTATCGCTGGGTTCGGTGAGATTTATTCTGTGTTGGCAGCATCTCTCACGCACACGTTATATAGCCGGTTTCTGCCGTGATTCGCGACGAGCGTTTGGCTATCGTACTGCGGCTCCAACACACACGCACGCACACCACACGCACACACACGCGCATCCCCGCTATGCACACGCGGGCAGCACCCACACAGCCACCACGTACGCACGCGCGCATGCACACGCGCCAACATGTGAGCCGCACGCGCTCACACAGCGCGAGGGGAAAAATGTAAAAAGTTTACCCTAGGGAGGAAAAGTGGGGAAAATGAGGCCCGAAGAGGGAGGGCCGGCGAAGGGGAACGGGGGAGTGGTCGCGGGACGGGGTTAGAGGGTGCGTGGTTGGCGCAAGGGGAGATCCGCGCAGCACGGTGCAGCGAGCGAACGCATCCGGCGCGAGCGAGCAGAGCGAGCCGACAAATGAAGCACACAAGCGCCAGGGGAGGGGCGGCATACAAAAGGGGGGATCGGGACAGATCACGACGACGGTGGGAGGCGACTCACGCATACAGCGCGCACAGCACGGCGCACACCACGCAGTACACACACGAGAGCGAGCGAGCAGCACACACGACACAGCATGGGCACAGGCACGAGCAGCGAGGCAGCACCACACCCCCTGCTCACAAGCGTGCTGAGGCGCGGGAACACGCGTAGGTTATCCCATCCGTGTGCGCGAGAGATAAACGTCGTCGGAATTAGCGGCGAACAAGTTTTCAGAACGGACGGCGCAGGCCGATGCGGCGAACGCCGTGCCGCGCAAGCGGAATGCGCTGTGCAGCGGCGCCGGTGATACGGCGGCTAGAGGCGCGCAGGGCACGCAACACACGCTTAGTAAAGTTTCAGGAGTCGGGGTCGGGGCCGGATCGGTGGGGTACAGGGGGCCTCTGTATACCGATATTCCGCACCGATGGCAAAATCGGCGGCAGAAGCAGAGGCGTAATTCGTTGTTCTCTCACCCCCCGCGTGGGGCGGCCAGAACCAGAGTTCTGGGCTCGGTACTATGTAGGTGAGGAGATGTTGAAGACGCGAGCATCGGCGTTAGACAAGCATTGGATGCCGCGGAAGAGAGAGCGCGAGGTGCGAGTCGTGCACAGCGAAGCGATTGCTCTACTGAAAATAACCGGGTGATCGCGTCTCAGAGTTGCCGCGTATATCTGCCGAGAGCGCGGAGTCAGAGACGGTCATGGGAATTCTGCCATTTCGTAGCGCGGTGGGACCAGACCTTTGAAGCAGCGTGGTAGTATCAATATCCAGCTTCTTCTAGTGATTAGGCCTGTGTATTGGGCGACCAAAGAGAGCGGCCTAAGGATTACGACACGGGAGAAAGAAAATGGCGAACAAGAGGGAACATGAACGTTGTAAGTAGACGAGACGCGGGACCGGGTCGCCCGAGGGGGGCGCATGACCAAGAAACGCGGTGCTGAGAGCGGTATCGCGCGAAGGGAGAGAGGAGCAGAACAGGCGAGGAGCGCACCGAGCGAGGGAGCGTAACGGAAGCGCTCTACTGTGCCGAGGAGACGATAGGAGCGCCCGGACGAACGGTGACGGCACACACAAGTGAACTTCGACGCAGCTGAGGCGCACGGGGCCGACAAAATCACAGATAATCAGAAATACCAGAGGGGACGCGTTTGGAGTAGAGAGGATGGAAGGGTGATCTGCTCGCGCGTTTTCACGGATTAAGTTATTTTCTGATTGTGATGCGGCGAGCTGCTCAAAAGAGAGAGGGCAGAGGCGGAAGACACGGAGAGGAAATTTCTAGCGCGAGCGCGGAGCGAGCGAGCGAGTCTGGCACTACGATGACGTAGGCACGAGGAGAGAGAGAGAGCGTTCATGCTCGAGAAGTGTTGCCCAAGTGCGCGCCACGCCGATACGGACAATAGGTGCCCGGGATATAACGGAGGACTCTAAAGCAAAAAACGGAGGCACAACGAGCGTGAACAGGATGAAAGGAGGGTATTAATATAGGCGATAGGAGGAGGGTGGACGGGAGAGGGTGGGGAAGGGAGGGGGGAGGGGCGAAACGGCAAATATGGAGGGGCAGGGGAGGGGCAGACCGAGCAGGGGCGGATGCGGAAAGAGGTCGGGCGCGAGGCGCGTCCGCCAGAGCGCGCGGAGAGGAGCGTGAGCCGACCGCGAGCGGGGCGAGGAGCGCGAGGGGTAGGGCGTCGGCCGGGAAGCTGAGCGTGATCGGCGGCGAGCGCAAGAGCGAGAAGCGAGATTCGCGATAAAATCGTGAGAGAGTTCACCGAAATTCTCGGTGTGTGTTAAATAAGCTTGGATTCTCTAAAAGGTCTTCATGGAGAGCGGTGCGATGTGATTGCGATGATTATGGACGTCTATCGATGCAAAGCGGAGAGTCTCCGCTAGGAAATAATTGCGTTCGCGCGCCAGTAAGAGGGATAAGCGAGCGGTAGGAGCGAGTCGCATAGTTGTCGGCAGCGGCTAGCCCGAGAAAATAGAATCAGCAACCGGCTGGAGCGCGCGAGCAGCGAGCGAGAGCGAGAGGGAGACGGCGCAGCGCGACATGCGTAAGGAGAGCGCGAGAGAGAGCGAAGGCGAGGGAGGGCGAGCTGGGCCACGGGGGAGGAGGAACAGGCGGACATAGCGGGGGTGAGAGATCGTTAGTTCGAATTAATCTCCTGCTGCAACCCAGAGAAGATAGGCGTAGCTGCAGGCGAGAGGGGGAAAAGACTGGTGGGCTCTCTATCCCACCCTCTCATCTCACCAGCGTCACATCGCTATTTTCTCTCCCGCCCACCTCTGCTCTCCTCTCTCCCTCCTCTCCTCTCTCCCCTCGTCTCTATCTTCTGCTGCGGTCGATAGAGTCGGCATGGCGGGGGCGACGCCGGAGGTGTAAGCGCGCGTCAGTCGCGGACGACAACTCGCGCTCTCGAATGCGATTCTCCCCCTCGCCCCCGGTCCCTGCTCTCGGGTGGTGCGGCGCGTCTCGCTCGGTCCTCGGGTCGGAGCGCAGGCCTCGCTCATAGTATCTATAATTATCTCTCTGCGCCGCTCTGCCCCAATCCTACGTCATCCCGCTCATCCTCCAATCTAAAACTACCGTATCACGTCTCGCATCGTCTGGTTAGGCCAATGCCGCTTACCAGTAAAAAGTAGTTTATAACCTGTATTTAATGCAAAATGTATAATGTCTAAACACCGGCGTTTATTGCGCGATAATACATCGAGCCGCGTTATCTGCTGCTCCAATATCGAGATTTGGTCGTTCCACGTAGACTACCACTGGCCCGCAATTAGATTTATTTTAATTATACGACATTACATTTGCCTAATAACCCATAAACACATGCCCAGCATATTGAGCGTACGTATATAGTATGTAGTAAAGTTACGTATATATTGTATTCGCGACAAAATATAATTTCCATCAATAATTACGCCGAGGTCGAAAATAAGCTTCTTTACAATAAAGTAATCTGCAATGCGATAAATTAAATTAATCAGCTCGTATTGTGTAGCTTAAATACGACAGTAACTCCTGACAAGGTAGAGAGAGACAGTGAGAGAGACAGTGAGAGAGAGAGAGAGAGAGAGAGAGAGAGAGAGAGAATGTAATCCCGGCACATGCATGATTTTATACGTGTCCAGCGTTTCAAAGTGGAATAATGAGTGAATCTCCGCCGAAGATCCTTCACAATGACGCACCTCGCTCGAATGTCATTTCTATGTTAAATATTTCTATGTTAAATACCCTCATATTTATGCAATCACCCACCGGGCGCTCTCGCTTCACCACATACAGCGGTATGCGATGCACACTCGGCGCGTTTCGGGCATTCAGGTTACCTTTCCCTGGATGAGACACGCAGTGACTTGGAATCTTTACGACTACAATACCGTGTCTAATAACTGTAGATTTACTGTTCACACAAATCAGCGCTATTAGCGGCCGTAGTTCACCCCGATAGCCAACGGTCACAACGTTGAGACGCGAGTGAGAACGCATGCGCAAAGCAACCATGTAGCTTAATAGCGTCAAGAGCTAATAATACCTTATTATATTAGCTCTTGATAGCGTTCACTCTTTATTCGTGTTAGGTTGAGCTAAGCCGTGTACCGTAAGTGAATGAATACAGGCTACATAGCCGGACTATTTCATACATATGTCGAACATTCCCCGCGATACGTTGAACGTGTTAAGAGGAAGAATAGTTCAAACGACATTAACATAATTTCTTTGGAATGGAAAGTGGGAAGGCTGATAAAAGATCCACCAACGCGCGCGAAGTTGTGCCAGAAAAGAGAGGCGTGCCTGCGGGAATTGTATAAAGGACATACATATGTTGTACTGTGATTTTAAGAGCTCTCTCCAGTCTCTCGCATAACACGGATCTAGCGTCTCCACCGCAGGATAATTAACGCCTCTACGCCGGCGGTAAGCACGCAGACGCGTCCATCATCACAGGCTGATTACTTTACCGTTGATAAGCTAGTAGCCTGTAAAAGTATCAATGGCATGAAGCATTATAGAGTTAAATGGCTTCATTTCCCCCAGCAGTCTTATTTATGGGAACCAGTGGGAAACATTCCCGAGTCGTTACGTCGTGAGTTCCACACTAGGAAGATAAATACAGGGAAACGGCGTAAACGTTTACTGCTCTGTTACTTAGATAAACTTACTTAGATAACTTATTTCTGAATTATTTCTTATTTCTTATTCGTGATGCGGTTGGAGGAGGGGGCGTCGCTTCATCACCCGTACTCCTCGTCATCGCTTGTCGAATACAATAGATATATGAAATGGATCAAATGGTACATTCTGGTGCACTCTCAACATGAAAGATGTATGCTGCCTTTGCGCACGCTTGTGTGTTTTTCCTTGCGCCAGAAACATCATTTTCAACTGAAACAAAAAAATCTGTAGAAGCTGTCTGTTTATTTTGCGTAATCTTGTTTTGTTAATAAGAGCAACCTAATGCCGATGTGATGCTATTAGGCCGTGGCAAAAAAAACTCTCTCTCGCGGACAACGGGTTGATAAAAATATTCTTCGTGGTTTACGCGTGTGAGTCTGTTTTCTAGCAGAGTCAAATGCCGTGCAAACACTGTGCATAAGAATAGACGCGAGCCATTCTAATCCCGCGTTTTGCCTTTGAAATAAAGCAGATGGCTTCAACGAAGAGGCTCTTCATCTCTAACCGTATATATAGCAGCATGACATCAATACATATACAACATAACGTAGTCAATTATACAAGCATAACTGTTTATGGGCTGTTCGTGCCAGCGAACAATTAATCATCAAACCGATTCTAAATGAGTGCTGCTAGCTGGTGTATGCTCCCCGTAGAGCCGGTACATGCAGGGGCCCATTGTCAAAAACGTTTTATCCGTAGTGTTAGTTTTATTCATTACCTTTCCCGTGTATCGTGGTAGTGTTAACTAATTGTTATCGGAGAGCCATTCACGGTGTTTCCGTCAACGGCTTCCGTTCTGTCTTTTTCTCACACATTTCACGTAATTACCTCCGCCAGGGGCGTGGCGGAGGTTATGTTTTCACCGGCGTGCCATTGAGTGTTGGTTTGTGCGTGTGTGTGTTGCCATGCACGTTTCAGTTCACTTCCGCTAGGTGCGCTGGCTGTAGACTTACAAACACAGGCTAAGGGGCAACCACAGTTCTCTCCCACCTGCACGCTCGCACTAATCCGGATCCAATTAATTATTTATTTAATTAAACTTAAAAATTTCACATTGAGAGAATTCAGCTGCCTTGGCGGAGGTCTGTGCTCTCCAAGTGCTCTAGTTTTTAATATTTTAAATAATATTTATCGTAGAACGTCACACGCTAGAATTTTCGGTTGCTTGTTTCCAGGTTCTGTTGCTCGCTTCCAGTAAAGATTTCTTTGTAGCTCGTCGTAATTATTATACTTAATCTAACCTTATTTTAAATCAAAATCGTAATCTTTTTATTTGCAGATTCAACAAGTCGACGAGTACATGGTCTACCGGAAGTTGCCGAGAGACATGCGCCTGCGCATTCACGACTTTTTCGAGCACCGCTTCCAGGGCAAGTTCTTCGACGAGGATGCTATTCTTGGAGAACTATCCGAGAAACTGCGAGAGGTAACGACAGTTTTTCTCTGATAGACGCACGCGCACGCACGCACGCGCGCAGGCACACACGCAAGCACGTACACATACATCCACACGCACACAAGCACTCGCGCACACACATAGACACGCACGCATGTGCACTCACATGCGCATATGAACGCGCGCGCACACACACATACAACACATACACACACACACACACACACACACACACACACACACACACACACACACACACACTACACACACACACACACACACACACACACACACACACACGACACACACACACACAGGCACAACAACACAAGCACACGCACACACATACACTTCCTCAAGTTTTGATGTGTCAGTGGGCAGGTGTAAACCTTTAGCTTGGCATTTATCGTCTTGTCCCCCGTCCACCCGCTAGTAGCGGTCAAGCCATATCTGCCTGTTCTGTCTGACATACTGTTAAAAAGAGCTTATAATGATTTTGAGCTCAATGAACATGGCGGAAAGATTTATGGAAACTGTTTCGCTGGAGAGTATATTTTTTTTAAAGATATCGATTTGCTGTCGCTCTGCTAAAATGGGCTAAAAAACTTCAGAGTTAAACCCGAGTGCTAACTGCAATGAAAAATTGCAAGTGAATGCGGCTTTTAAATAAAAGTGAAATTCCGGTCTCACAAATAATGTGAGTATATACGAATATCGTCGCATAGCTTTGCGACCAGAATGCGTATATATCCAATGGACAGGCGGGATGCGCGCGCAACTACGTAATCGCTGGTTCGGTGAGATTTATGTCTTGGTTTGGCGGCCATCTCCCACCGCACACGTTAATATAGAGTCTCGCGTGATTCGCGAGAGCGTTTGCTCGTCTGCGCTCCCACGACACGCACGGGGGCCGACAACCCACACGCACAGCACACGCAAGCGCGCAGCATGCACGACGCACCGCACCCAACGTTGGCACGCACATCCGCACGCAGCGCATTCGCACCCAGCCGCGCGCACACGCACGCCGCGTACAGCCGACGCGCAGCCACGGACGCATGGCGCGCACCACAATACACACCCAGCGACCATACACACACGCCACGCATACAGCATGCACACACGCACGCACCGCCATACAACGCGCGCACACACAGCGCGCGACTAAACCAACGCACAGTCAGCCACACACACATGCACACACAACGGCACATGGCACACACACCACCACACACACACACACGACACCCACACAGACAGCCACACACACACACACACACCTGCTCACAGCGTGCTGCGCGGAAACGCGTATTTTCCCATCCGTTTTCTCCGAGAGGTAAACGTCGTCGGAATTCGCCGAACAATTCTTCGACGGACGGCGGCACCTGCGGCGCGCCTTGCCGCGCATGCGCTGTGCACGCGCCGTGATCGCGCTAGAGGCGCGCAGGCACGCACGGCTTACGAAATGTTTTCAGGAGGCTGCGGCCGACCGGGTACACCTGCTGTATACCGATATTCTACGCAACTCGATTGCAAATCGCGGCAGAAGCAGAGCGTAATTCTGTTTCTCCACCCTCGTGCGCCAGAACCAGGTCTGGGCTCGGTACTATGTGGTGAGGAGGATGTTGAACACGACATCGGCTTGACAAGCATTTGGATGCGCGAAAATTTCCATGTGCAGGCGTGCACAGGCGAAGCGATTGCTCTTACTGAAAAGTACCTCGCAGAGTTCCTGCGTATATCTCGAACTCGAGTTCATTATACGTTCATGAATTCTGCCATTCGTGCGCGGTTGGGGCCATTTACCTTTGGCACGTGGTAGTATCAATATCCACTTTTAGTGAGTAGGCCTGTGTTTATTGGGGATCAAACCCACTAAGGATTCCGACACGGGAGAAATAAAAATGCGAACAAAGGGAGACTGAACGTGTAAATAGACGAGACGCGCGCGTCCAAGAAACGCGTGATTACGTACGACGTTCGCTGAGAAATTTGAACCATCGCCTGTAATATCTCTGACAGTAGCTTTAATGCTAGGCGTCTTACGTGCCGCCGACAGACAAGGCGCCCCCGACGCACCGTGAAATCGGGCGCGCCCACCCGACACTATATGCTTTCTTTTGATGATGGAGGGGGGGGGGGTGATCGCTCGCCGTTTTCGATTAATTAATTTTCTATTGTGTATCGCAGCTCTCGTGTTTTTCCCCTTTTTTTCTTCTTCGTCGCGTTTGCCGCGTGATCTTATCGCATTACGCGCACTGAAGAGAGAAGAGCGTTCATCTCGTGAAGTGTTCCCCCCCTCCCCGTGTTACACGCTGTCCGATTCAGCGAGATCGTGTGAGATTCTTCCTAATCCGCAAACAATGAGCAGCAGACCGCGCATCGAGTCTCCGCTTCCCACGCGCAGAATCTGCCCGCACGCGACCGGTCACTTTCGCCGCGAGCTGCTTTTTCGCGTGGAAACACAGAGCTCCGAATTTCGCGAAAAATCTTGGGTATATTTCCCGATGATGCGCGGGTGGTCCTGACCTGTTTATAATCGCTGTGATTTCGAGATTATGAGCGCTATCATCGCGCGATATTCTCCGCTATGTAAATATTTCTTTCGCGCCATTAACGTGATAATCGATGCTGCGGGCGGATCCATATTTCGCAGCGCTATGCCCGAGAAATTAGATCAGCAACGTGTGACAGCTCAGGTCAGGTCAGGCAATTTCTAGAGACGCCAGTCGGCGGAAATGGCTAAGAGTAACGCAATAACGACAGCGTCCGCTGGGGGCAGCTGGCGGAGCATGATATCTATTCCATCAGCGACTACGTTTTTGATGAGATTCGTTGTCGAATTAATCTCTGGCTGCAACCTGAGAATATGCGTTACGCTGCTCTATTCCCACTCTCTCATCCTCACTCACTCACTCGCTATTTTCTCCCTCCCACCTCTCTCTCTCTCTCTCTCTCTCTCTCTCTCTCTCTCTCTCTCTCTCTCTCTCTCTCTCTCTCTCTCTCTCTCTCTCTCTCTCTCTCTCTCTCTCTCTCTCTCGCGCGCGCGCTCTCTCTCTCTCTCTCTCTCTCTCTCTCTCTCTCTCTTGTTGTCGCGCTTTCCTTCTTCCTCTCTCCACCTCTCTCTATATCTATATATTTATCTCTCCCGCTCTCGCCCCAATCCTCGTCCTCCCGCTCTCCCCATCTACTACAGTATTCACGTTTCGCATCGTCTGTTTAGGCCAACCGTCTTACCGGAAAATTTAGTTTTATTAACTGTATTTAATGCAAAATGTATAATGTCTGAACACGCGTTTATTGGCGAATAATACATTCGAGCCGCTTATTTTCTCTGCAGTCATATCGAGATTGTCGTGTCCACGTGACTACCACGGCCCAATTAGATTTATTTTATGTATACACATTACATTTGCCTAATAACCATAACACATGCCCAGCATATGTGAGCTAGCGTATATAGTATTGTAGTAGTTAGCGTATATATTGTATTCCGACAAATATAATTTTCCATCAATAATTACGGCCGGATGGTCGAAAATGAACTTCTTTACAATTAAATGTAATTGCAATTCATAAAATTTAAATTAATTCAAGCTCTGTTTGTGTAGCTTAATCGACATACTCATGACAAGGGGTAGCATATACCACAACCTCCGTCCCGGCTCCCTCTCTCTTTCTTTCTCCATCTATCTATCTATCTATCTATCTGTCTATCTATCTATCTATCTATCTATCTATCTATCTATCTATCTATCTATCTATCTATCTATCTATCTATCTATCTATCTATCTATCTATCTATCTATCTATCTATCTATCTATCTATCTATCTATCCATCTATCTGTCTTTATTCCCTATATATATATATTATATAAAGAGAGAGAGAGAGGAGAGAGAGCGAACTGAACGAGCGCGCGCGAGAGAGAATAACAGCACTGTCTCTGAGAGGATATGTTTATCTCTCACTCGTTGTAAGGAGCTTCGTTGCATATAGCCCAAGCTGTGCGTTATTTATGCATGACTGGTGAAGCAGTCCCCGCAACGACAGACGATAAATCAGTACCGAAATCATTAGTTTGCTACAGTGTGGGGTTTACGGGCAGCAAGTCAGCTCCGTTTCGTCCCCACGTAAAAGCGAAATAAGACGGAAAAAGAAGAAGTGCAGAAAAAGGAATATGAGGAAGATGAAATTTGACGAGCATAAAAAGGCAAGGATGCATGCGCATAAGAAACATGAGAGAAGGATCTATACGGAAAAGAGGAAAGGCTGAAGATGAAGAAATAGAAGACGAAGACGAAGACGAATAAGAAGACGAAGAAGAAGAAGAAAGAACAAGGGGGAGGGGAGGGGAAGGAGGGAAGGATGGGTATGATAAGTACCAACAATAACGACGACGACTAAACAACAACATCATCATCATCATCAACAACAACAACAGCAGCAACAACAACAACAAAAACAAAAACAACTAGACGACGAAGAAGAAGGCGAATATGGACGATCAACAATAATTTCCACAACGTCGCTGTTCTAATGGAAAATCACGTCCGCTACATATCATACGGTACATTCATTCTCGCTCACAGGCTTTTATGTGCCCGTGTGTGTTGTCCATGCAGGGCTTTCCTGTAGCATTTGTCACAGCGACATCTGCGGGATTTGTACACGATTACTGGTCATCTGCGTGTTTCACTGAGCAAGTCACGCGAAATAACGGATGTCGAGCGGACGGATTGCACATGCGCAAAGAATGCAGAAGTTTATGGTTACTGAAATTGTCTATATATCTCGTTGAAACATTACGCAAATGACGAAGCGTCGCGGCGCCACGAGATATGTATACCCCTTGCTTTGTCATTTCTATTAGCAGTGTAAACATGTACGACATAACATTTGCGTACACACTGTGTACGCGCTTGTTGGCACGCGAGTCTCATGTTACTGTAGACATGTCGCCAATCGATCTTCGCTTCTTAATCCGTCAGCAACGGCGCAGACACACATCTGCGCGTATGCGCGCGCACGTACTCAGACGCCCGCACGCAGAAACACACACACGCACACACACACACACACACACACACACACACACACACACACACAC
>NW_014577101.1:524227-531691 GCF_000485595.1 Priapulus caudatus | reverse complement strand
AGAGAGAGAGAGAGAGAGAGAGAGAGAGAGAGAGAGAGAGAGAGAGAGAGAGAGAGAGAGAGAGAGAGAGGGACGTCACGCAATTATAACCCGCGGAAACTTTTAATATAACACTCTTAGCTGGCATCTAGCGGCAAGACCTTTCTGAAATATAGTGGCCACTTGCGTGACGGTATAGATAGTAATGCACTCTGCGTGTAGCATGTGAGGCTGTCTGTAATATGGCAACCGAAGGTCTTTCGGTCCCCGTTGCTATAAGAACTCACTCTACTCTATATTGAATCTCACTTGGCACCGGGAGTCACAAAGGCACCGCGCATGCTCTGATGTCGATCCAAACAAACTTTAATCCAGATGTCTCATTATATATAGCGTGGTGGTTCGATGTTAAAGGACAGCATGGAATGAATCCGTTCGCGGTCAAACAATTATTCAGCAGTTTGCCGAGCTATCAAAGCGCGTTCGTACGTACCTTCGACTGTGACGGTTCACAGTGGTGACCCTTGGTGAGCATTTTGTCAACTAAAGAAGGTCACGCGCGCGTGTCCCGATTTTCTCTGAGGCGCTGCGGAGATCAAAAGTTGAATTGACCAGACAAATCTCGAGAAAAAATCTTACACGCATGCTGCCGATTCGTGTGTCCTTTATCGATCATTTCAAGGCATGCGACAGCAAAAGCATTCGGTAAAACTCCGTTAGCCAAGTTGACAAAGCAACCCATGAGCATATCGCATTATATATATTATGTGTGTGTGTATATATATATATAATTATATAATATATATATCGTATATATATCACAATCGAACGCAATCGTTGTTAACTTGGCGCGCGAAGACTACGAAAGACAGACATTCGCAAAACTATGCATCAGATAAACACGAAGCATCGTATTTTACCCGATATGTCGCTAGATAGTCGGATGTTTGGGCATGTATGAGACATCAATTGGAGAACATGGCAGGGTGACGTGAAGTGCCGGCCGTTAAAGCAAAGCTTTACCGCCGCAAGACCACTCTCCGCGTTCGACCGCTAACATTTTTACTTCTCATTATTTCGGACGAATAAAACGCTGATTTTATGGCTCGAGTAGGCAAGTCGGTCTAAAATCAAACTCAACGAAAAGCGATCGATCTTGCAGTGTACTACTACTACTACTACTACTACTACTACTACTACTACTACTACTACTACTACTACTACTACTACTACTACTACTACTGCTGCCGCCGCTCGCCACCGCCGCCACCGCCGGCCGCGCCGCCGCCGCCGCCACCAACCACCACCGACCGGGGGCCACGCACCACTACTACTACTACTACTACTACTACTATACTACTACTACCCACCACCAACCCTCCCCCCTACCACCACCACCACCACCACCACCACCACCACTACCACTACCACTACCACCACCACCACCACCACCACTACCACTACTACTACTACTACTACTACTACTACTACTACTACTACTACTACTACTACTACTACTACTACTATCACTACCATTACCACTACCACTACCACTACCATTACTACCACTACCACTACCACTACCACTACCACTACCACTACCACTACCACTACCACTACCACTACCTCTACCACTACCACTACCACTACCACTACCACTACCACTACCACTACCACTACCACGACCACGACCACGACCATCACCACCACCATCACTACCCCTACCATTACTAGCACCACAACTAACACAACTACTACTACTACTACTATTACTACTACTTCTTACTACTACACATGTTTTAAATTCGACGCTCGATCGATACAACGCTATGGTCGTCGACAAAAACGACGGTGCATGTGTGCGAACAGGGAAATCGCGGGCTCGGGCGCGCATCGCCAATTGCGATAGGAAACGCTATACTGCTGCTCGGCGACCGGTCTGCTACGACGACTTCCTGCGAGAAAGAAAATATATGGTCGCCATGATTGGCGTTGTCGGTCGGCCGCCGCGACTCGTGCGCGTCGAAGATAACCACAAGAAATCTGGCTTCGATCGCGAAAGCACTGCGGGAATGTGCTGCTCATTGATTCTCACGAAACAACCGCCCCCTTCCTCTGGCAGAACATCTTCCGATTCGAAAGCCGTTTTTTGGGAATTGTCGTCACACCCTACACGGCCGACTCGTCGAATTGTTTCCGTGGGTGTCTCTTTCGTAGACTGTCCCCAGATCGTTCGTAGAGCGATGTTAGAGACAACGTCGCGATGTGAACAAGCGGCGTAGAGCCCGTCTGCAATTATGCATGAAACGCAATCATGCAAACCTGGAAGACGGATATATGAAAACATTCTCTTCGTCCTGGCCCACGAGGGTGACTTGATATACAACCTCCCATTTTTGAAACAGCTGTGAGGGAATACTCAGTGCTTTTGAAACGACGTTTCTCGATTTGTGTGTGATTCATAATTTATGCGGCCGTGATCACGTGAAGAACCCTGTCGCAGCCGTGACTGAGTGCGTGGGACAGGGGTCGCGTAATCTATTATCGCGTCTGCATTTTAAATTACCAATAGAATTGTTTTATGACCGTTTTATGCTAATCAGGCATTATTAATTACGCTCCTAAGTGGCCCAATTAGTGATAGAACGCAGGGAATATCAGTAAATTCGATGAGTGCGGCATGCAGTATCTACATACCAGAGGGGTTTCCTCCGCAATGCGTCGCACGCGTGCGAAATGCACATTCTGTCACGAATAGAGTATTTCTGGCCATCAAACCTCGCGACGTAAGTGGAAAATCGTGCAACGGGCTGCGAAAGTGACAACTATTCATTGAAGCTAAATTGTCATCGCAGTGGGCACCCACGCCAATGAAAGGTTTAATATCTATACAGTGAACGTCATCTGACGACAGCGAGCGCGCAGACTGTATTTCATTCACGAACGCGTGTTAGGCGCAGTGTAACTTCCATTCCATGAAGCGAAAGCCCCGTAGCCAGAATCAATGCAGATGATGTGTTTTTAAACTACGAGAAACGCTTATATAGCGAAGATTAATAATTAAATGGATTTGACCAGCGAGGTTTACCGCATTTAATAAAAAGCGGGCTGAATGTACAGAATGGAAAGTTGACTGTGAAAATGACTAGGCCGTGAGAGAAGCGGAGTAAAAAAAGTCAGTGAAAAAGTCACTCACAGTTTGAGCTGCGGAGTATTTTGCATTTGCTGACAAAATCTAGTGGAAATTGAACGCGCAAGTAGTAAATGTTTGCATTATCAATAAAAGCTAATTGCCTGCATTAGCGATATCGTTTCAGGGTGATTTCTCACGAAGCTTTATAAAATATCGATTGTAAAATGGCTGAATTGAGAGGGTAGTCTTGAACATTGTCGTCTAATATATTAGCGGTCGCCGCAATTACATACACTTACACGTGTGAACATGCGTCTCGAATTCATTACGCAGATAATGTCAAAATGTGCAACATCTGCCCTGCTTGTCATATTTCGTCGTAGTTAATGAGGTAATTACCACTGCTGCTGACGATGCTGCTGCTACTGTTGTTGCTATTGTTGTAGTTGTTGCTGTTGCCATGTAGTTGTTGTTCCTGTTGTTGCTGCTGTTATTATCGTTGTTGTGTGATGTTGTTGTTTCTGGTGCTACTGTTTACATTGTTATGATTATTATTATTATTATTAAAATTATTATTATTATTATCATTATTGTTGTTCTTATCGTTGTTGTCTGCAGGCGATCATATATCTGGAGGTTATCGTGTTAATTATTGACTGTAGCTAGCCTGCGAGTCTTAATGTGTGTGATGAGTTTTGTTGTTGTTGTTGTTGTTGTTGTTGTTGTTGTTGTTGTTGTCGTCGTCGTCGTTCACGTTGTTGGTACTCAGTGGCACGAGATATTAACGACCAGTTTAGCCCGCTCAACGTTTGAATTAAAACATTGTGCAAAACTCATCGTGTACATTCTATTGCATTTCAGGAAGTAATCAACTACAACTGCAGGGCGCTCGTAGCTTCGGTGCCGTTCTTCGCAAACGCCGACGCCAACTTCGTCTCAGCTGTCGTGACGAAGCTCATCTACGAGGTCTACCAGCCGGGTGACATCATCATCAAGGAGGGTACGATCGGCACGAAGATGTACTTCATACAGGAGGGCATCGTTGACATCATCACGACCGATGGAGAGGTGGCCACGAGTCTGTCTGACGGATCCTACTTCGGAGGTAGGTGCACGGTTTCTCAGTTTCGTCATACTTTAGGAACACAGGATTTTGAAAGTGGGGATAGGATTAGATTACGGTTATGGTTAGGTTAGGGTGAATGGTAGGAATAGGATTCGGTTGCGGTTAGTGTTATGGGTAGGAGGTTAGGGGCAGGATTGGGGTGAGTGTTAGGGTTAGGGTTAGGGTTAGGGTTGGTCTTAGTGTTAGTGTTAGTGTTAGGGTTAGGGTTAGTGTTTTCGTTATGGATTAGGGGTAGGATTATGGTTAGGGTTAGGTTCAGGGTTGGGGTTAGGGTTAGGGTTAGGGTTAGGGTTAGGGTTAGGGTTAGAGTTAGGGTTAGGGTTAGGGTTAGGGTTAGGGTTAGGGTTAGGGTTAGGGTTAGGGTTAGAGTTAGGGTTAGGGTTAGGATTAGGGTTAGGGTTAGGGTTAGGGTTGGTGTTAGTGCTATTGTTAAGGTTTAGGGATAGGATTAGGCTTAGAGTTATGGCTAGGGTGAGAATTAGCGTTAGGTATTAGGTGATGATGATTACAGTTCATTGTCGCGGGAATTGTGAATGTGTAGTGAGACAGCTGGGTTACTTCACGCAGTGATGGCTCGATGAGCGCATTTTCGCCAAGATGGCGGCGTGCATTTTGCAAGTCACGGTCGAGCTGTTTAATAGCATATCTGGGCGTAAACAGTATACGATCGGCTTTCGCCAACTGCCGTTTTTATTGTAAGTTCTCGTGGTTGTGATCCATGAATTCTCCATTCGACTGGATTCGATAAAAAACGTTATTAGCGGCGAGGGGGAGCGGGTGTCGTTCGTGATAGATGGATTGGGAAAACGTTCCGAGTGTCTGCGACTGCTGCTAGTGTTTGCTCAATGGCGCATGCACACACACGCGATTATTGTCGTCTCTCTGCGGAAGTAATGGGTCCACCGGGCAGAACGGTGGAAGGTGGAGTATTTGAGTGGCTGTGGAGGGTAGATGTGTGGTGGAAGGTGGAGTATTTGAGTGGCTGTGGAGGGTAGATGTGTGGTGGAAGGTGGAGTATTTGAGTGGCTGTAGAACACATCTACCCGTGGAAGGTGGAGTATTTGAGTGGCTGTAGAGGGCAGATGTGTGATGGAAGGTGGAGTATTTTAGTGGCTGTAGAGGGTAGATGGGTGGTGGAAGGTGGAGTATTTGAGTGGCTGTAGAGGGTAGATGTGTGGTGGAAGGTGGAGTATTTGAGTGGCTGTGGAGGGTGTATGAGAAACAGAATGAATAGTGAGAGGTAGTGTTTTGGCGGCGATGGGGGCATGTGTAGTTGGAAGAACAGTATTTGTAAGTGTGCGTTGAGGATGGATGTGTAGTGAGACGTCCGGTGACTCAATATCTGCTGCATAGTGAGACGTGGAGCGATGGTGTGTCGGTAGACGGTAGCTGCATGGTTGGTTTTGAGCGTTTGTAGTGGGTGTGCTCGCGTGTGTCCGCTCAGGAACGGACACTGCCATTACATATGTAATGGAAACTTTATTCAGTAGATTTATACGATCACAGATTTCCATCAAGGGTTGCGTAAGCTTTTCCTGCGCATTTCTCATTCTCGTGCGTGGCTAGTATCGATATTGGCTAGACTACCGATTGTGTGGAATTGTTTTTAAAAATTGATCGATTATCGATTAGCCTCTCGGCATTTTCTTGGTTATAGTGTTCGTTAATTAAGCTTACCTAGCTCCACTAATTTCTAGTTGTATTTTTGTTTTTACTGCACGTTCACTATTAAATAAATCGTAACTCCAGTATTATCCGTTCTACGTGGAACTCATTCCTACAGTCAAGGGTGCATGCACCGAATAAATACAGTCGCGATTTCATTTGACTGCGCTTCACGTACTCATAGTTGAACCTTGGCCATTGAAATATCACCTAAACCAGGGGAATGTCCTGCGCAGAGCTAATCGTACGCTATAGCTAATCTTGTCTGAGCCACGGCGTGATGCACACCCGTCACATTGCTGCTTCCGCATGGACGCAGAGATGCCCAGGAATGACGCAATCACTCACTTAGACTAGCTGGACTCTAGCTGGTCCACGGGACGTGGGACGCGCGATTATTTTCGACAGACCCCCCCCCCTACAACACGGATCGATTCAGCCGATGCGCCGTGCGTGCGTTCTCGTCTGACAGGCAGGAAATCCTTGTAAGCGATGAGCTCTTGAAATGCTCGAACTTCTCTTGAACTTCGCCGCAAGCGTCTGGAGTGTTTCGGGAAATTAATTATGAACATAGAGAATTGCCGTCTAATTGATATCGCGCGGGTTTGCGACATGAGCACATTTATACTGATTCGTAAGTGGTATCATGACGGGTTTTCATGAGGAGAACTACTGCGATAGCGGTAGCGACGGCCTTGCGCGTTCTCTAAAGAGCGCATTGATTATTCACTAATAACTCTAATGCGATTTACAGTTAATAATATATTGCGACCAGCGTAAAAACGAGCAATTCCTCACGCGCGCGAAAAACTACATGCGCGCAGCGGTTTTTCGGCGCATTTAAATCCAAGTTGATTCCAGTTGTTAATTCCAATAATGAGTGTGTAGCATTCGAGAATTTGACGGCCGAGATCTTTTGCCGAGAAACTGCATAGTGTTTCATGCCCTTTCTGGCCGAAAACATCCGTGCAGTGGGCGCCCTCTCGTGGCCAATTACACATGCCTCATACATTGCTGTAAAGCGAGTGATCACGTGACGTCAGGTGGAGAATCTACTTACCCTTAGCAAAGAGACCCTAAGATGATATCTTGTATGCTTATCAACGATAATATCTGCGTATTTGTTCGACTAATGTTGCTTATTATTAATATCTTGTGTTGAATTGGTACTGTCGACATAGTTTCCAACAAGTTTCGTAGCTCATATCGTTATCATTTGTGCCAACTAGTTTGTGAGGTTGCCAATTTGTTTTTATAGGCAACTAGTGTGGGGTAGTTTAGGAGGAGTGTGGTGACATTTAAGCACGCGTGGACACACACGCACGCACACGCACACGCACACGCACACACACGTGTACCCACACGCACAAACACACACACACACACACACACACACACAACACACACACACACACACACACACACACACACACACACACACACACACACACACACACACACACACACACACACACACAACACACACACACACACACACACTACACACACACACACACATACACACACACACACACACACACACACACACACACACACAACA
>NW_014577101.1:519170-524217 GCF_000485595.1 Priapulus caudatus | reverse complement strand
GTGGCTGTAGAGGGTAGATGTGTGGTGGAAGGTGGAGTATTTGAGTGGCTGTAGAGGGTAGATGTGTGGTGGAAGGTGGAGTATTTGAGTGGCTGTAGAGGGTAGATGTGTGGTGGAAGGTGGAGTATTTGAGTGGCTGTGGAGGGTAGATGTGTGGTGGAAGGTGGAGTATTTGAGTGGCTGTAGAGGGTAGATGTGTGGTGGAAGGTGGAGTATTTGAGTGGCTGTAGAGGGTAGATGTGTGGTGGAAGGTGGAGTATTTGAGTGGCTGTGGAGGGTGTATGAGAAACAGAATGAATAGTGAGAGGTAGTGTTTTGGCGGCGATGGGGGCATGTGTAGTTGGAAGAACAGTATTTGTAAGTGTGCGTTGAGGATGGATGTGTAGTGAGACGTCCGGTGACTCAATATCTGCTGCATAGTGAGACGTGGAGCGATGGTGTGTCGGTAGACGGTAGCTGCATGGTTGGTTTTGAGCGTTTGTAGTGGGTGTGCTCGCGTGTGTCCGCTCAGGAACGGACACTGCCATTACATATGTAATGGAAACTTTATTCAGTAGATTTATACGATCACAGATTTCCATCAAGGGTTGCGTAAGCTTTTCCTGCGCATTTCTCATTCTCGTGCGTGGCTAGTATCGATATTGGCTAGACTACCGATTGTGTGGAATTGTTTTTAAAAATTGATCGATTATCGATTAGCCTCTCGGCATTTTCTTGGTTATAGTGTTCGTTAATTAAGCTTACCTAGCTCCACTAATTTCTAGTTGTATTTTTGTTTTTACTGCACGTTCACTATTAAATAAATCGTAACTCCAGTATTATCCGTTCTACGTGGAACTCATTCCTACAGTCAAGGGTGCATGCACCGAATAAATACAGTTGCGATTTCATTTGACTGCGCTTCACGTACTCATAGTTGAACCTTGGCCATTGAAATATCACCTAAACCAGGGGAATGTCCTGCGCAGAGCTAATCGTACGCTATAGCTAATCTTGTCTGAGCCACGGCGTGATGCACACCCGTCACATTGCTGCTTCCGCATGGACGCAGAGATGCCCAGGAATGACGCAATCACTCACTTAGACTAGCTGGACTCTAGCTGGTCCACGGGACGTGGGACGCGCGATTATTTTCGACAGACCCCCCCCCCCCCTACAACACGGATCGATTCAGCCGATGCGCCGTGCGTGCGTTCTCGTCTGACAGGCAGGAAATCCTTGTAAGCGATGAGCTCTTGAAATGCTCGAACTTCTCTTGAACTTCGCCGCAAGCGTCTGGAGTGTTTCGGGAAATTAATTATGAACATAGAGAATTGCCGTCTAATTGATATCGCGCGGGTTTGCGACATGAGCACATTTATACTGATTCGTAAGTGGTATCATGACGGGTTTTCATGAGGAGAACTACTGCGATAGCGGTAGCGACGGCCTTGCGCGTTCTCTAAAGAGCGCATTGATTATTCACTAATAACTCTAATGCGATTTACAGTTAATAATATATTGCGACCAGCGTAAAAACGAGCAATTCCTCACGCGCGCGAAAAACTACATGCGCGCAGCGGTTTTTCGGCGCATTTAAATCCAAGTTGATTCCAGTTGTTAATTCCAATAATGAGTGTGTAGCATTCGAGAATTTGACGGCCGAGATCTTTTGCCGAGAAACTGCATAGTGTTTCATGCCCTTTCTGGCCGAAAACATCCGTGCAGTGGGCGCCCTCTCGTGGCCAATTACACATGCCTCATACATTGCTGTAAAGCGAGTGATCACGTGACGTCAGTCGTCAGGTGGAGAATCTACTTACCCTTAGCAAAGAGACCCTAAGATGATATCTTGTATGCTTATCAACGATAATATCTGCGTATTTGTTCGACTAATGTTGCTTATTATTAATATCTTGTGTTGAATTGGTACTGTCGACATAGTTTCCAACAAGTTTCGTAGCTCATATCGTTATCATTTGTGCCAACTAGTTTGTGAGGTTGCCAATTTGTTTTTATAGGCAACTAGTGTGGGGTAGTTTAGGAGGAGTGTGGTGACATTTAAGCACCGCGTGGACACACCGTGTTACCCACAGCCCACAAAACACACACACACCACACCCACCACACACACACACACACACACAGCACACACAGACACACACACACACACACACACACACACACACACACACACACACACACACACACTTACGACACACACACCAACACACACACACACACCACACACACACACACACACACACACACTACACACACACACTACACACACACACACTCACGCACCGCGCGCGCACACACACACACACACACACACACACACACACACACACACACACACACACACACACATATCTCGCTTATAGTGTAAATTTACACGTATATTTGTCGCAAATGTTTTAAATAGAACATGCAAGCGCAATGCCCGTGTTGCTACGTACAAGTGTTGGTTTGGGATTTATAGCATAGCCTTCACGTGGCGCGAGAGCTCAGCGACTAATCTTGTTTGTTCATTACGGCTACACGATAATTAAATTTTGTAGACTTCCCGTAATAAATAGGATAATATACCATGTACGCATCCGTCGTCATAGTTACGCACATAACGAGTTACTATGTTACACACATACGGAATAATACACTTCTAGCTAAATGTTTGCTATTCGCAATTAATCTTACATTGTGGCTAACAATCAGGTCACTATGCTCTCGTGTCCTGTAGTTCATACACGCCCCAGCGATAAGCAATAATGACCTTTAGATATCATTAACAAAGACAGCGTCCATTGTGAAATTCAAAATTGCCAAAAATTCATTGAGGGAATACTACGAAAATGTTCTGACGTGACGTCGATATTCTACATACAGAGCATGTCAACACTCATCCCTTCATTAAAGGTATGTCTTTATTCGGCGTACAGTACCTCTTTTGCCGAATAGCGACGTACCTGCTCATACTTTATAGTTACTGTCATTGTCACGTACCGAGCGGATTGATGTGAAATAGTGGCATATACGCGCGTAAGACCGTGTAAATCACATGCACATAACTTGTCTATTACTACTACTACTATACTTACTAGTCGACATACGAAGAACTCTTACGTGGTAAATAGTGATGTAAACGTACAATAACCGAAATTATTGTCTGTCAGATGATTAAACAATGAAGATGTGTACAGGCCTGTAGCCAGCTTTATATTGGGGGGGGGGGGTTCGTTTTTAAATGTTGGCAATTAAGTGAGGGCGCGAAGCGACCGAGCGAGGGAGCATAGCGACCGAGCAGGGGGAGGGTGTGGGGGGTGCCCCCCCCCCTCACACGACGATGGAGATTTTGCAATTATTACACTAAAATGGAGCGATTTGGTGCATACCTGAGGTGAAATTCTTGCAAATCTTTTTTTTTTGCTCGGGGAGGGCTCGAAGGGGGGGGTGGTCGTGCGAACCCCCCGAACCACCCCCCTGGCTACGGGCCTGGTGTGTAGACAGATTAGGTTTTAGCTAATATTGGACATGTTACTGATTTCTCCAGCATAAAACATACTACGGGTTTTAAAATAGCACATAAACAGCGTTTGCATTCTCGAAATTCACGAAAATGAAGTATGAAAATAGCACCACAAATACCAGTACATCTGACACTGCCACGTAAATAGTTTTAGACTGGTACCTTATCTCGAGATGAAGACGAAGGTAACAAAATGTAGAGACATGGTACCAGTCAATGGCATCACGTGAGATGCCATTGATGATTCTACTTTTATAATGCATATCGTGCAGATTATATACTGGTGAAAATAATAAGGTGTTAGTGTTGTAAGACAGGTTATAGCCGTACTATATAGACTTTGTACTACACAGGGAGTAACGGTAAGTATAATAACGATGAAGAATATATGAGAACGGTAGGGAAAACGTGAGATATCGTTACATGAGATACATATCGTAAAATGATATATATATATATATATATATATATATATATATATAATATCAGGGTGTAATAAAGGCAAATATATCCTCCTGATATATATATATATAACTATATATATATCATACGTATATATATACGGTATAAACGTATATATCTTCATATCGTAACATGAATGATATTATATATATAATAACCAGCGAAGGAATAAAAACAAATGTGTTTTAATTCACGTCTTCGATTAATGCGGTATTTTGCATGCCGAGAATAACCGAGTTTGCCGTCTAGTGAACATTTGCTCTAAGGTTCTATTACGCAAAGGGCTGTGTGCTGACGTCCCACGCGTCGATGCATGACCTTTCCCAGAGAGCCCAGGCCGTTCCTATGGAACATCGCCGCCGCTCGACGGTTCTTACTAGGACCGTTACGATGTTACTCGTCGGTTTCGCGATGCGAGACAGCTTAACCGTTTTGCTAGTAGTATATATAGGGCTGGCTATTGTGATGATCGGTCAGCGAATCTTGGTGCGAGGTGTGGGTGTGGTGTGTGTGTGTGTGCAGTGTATGTGTATGTGTGTTATGTTGTGTGTGTGAGGTGTGTGTGTGTGTTGTGTGTGTGTGTGTGTGTTCGTGTGCGGTCGCGTTGCGTGTTATGTTGGTGTGTAGTGTGTGTGTGTGTGTGTGCTTGTGTGTGTGTGTGTGTGTGTGTGTGGTGTGCTGTGTCATGTGGGGGCGTGTGTGTGTGTGGTGTGTGTGTATGTGTTGTGTGTGTGTGTGTGTGTGTGTGTTGTCGCCTGTGCGCGCCGTGCGTCGTATGTTGTGTATGTGTGTGTGCGTGTGTGCGAGCGTGTGTGTGTATAGATAGATATTTACATGCTATATTGCTTTTTAAGCACATAAAAGTGTAACGGATCATCCGAGACATGACAATACTCTACACGCGTTGCGTGTTCCGTGTGTTCCGTGTTCTCGCTACATCGTTGTATGGCGTACACAACGCCAGTATTGGCATCTGTACAGGTGTTGCGAGCTTCCGTAATTCCACGATGACTATCCGATAGTATGCTGTTGCGACGAAAGAATGAAAGTTGCTGCGCCTATTCCTCCTGATCGGGG
>NW_014577101.1:504170-514170 GCF_000485595.1 Priapulus caudatus | reverse complement strand
TGTTAGAAACCGTGTAAGGCGAGACATAATAAACACACATGTAGGCATTTCCGAACTTTTCGCTAAATGCGGCAGTTATAGTGGTAAGTACTACATATCGGTGTAGACTATTTATTGGTGCTTTTTAGTCAAATGTATATACTAATAAAACGGCATTTCATGTATAAAAAAATCGCATACTATTAACTGCGCTATTATCGGTTAGAAGAAAATGTAAATAATGTTAAGTCATCTAGACCTATTTGTCACCTCGCACAGGACGAATAAGTTTGGAAGGAATGCGACAAAGATGGCTGCGTTGCGCGGCGACCGATAAACAAGATGGCGGATCATGCAGCTCATTCTGCTACGTGATTAATATCAGTATGTGATATAATCTATGTGTACGCCATAAGTCTGTCGGCAAAATTTGTTATTGCGTCACGATTTTTGTTACCACGATTTGTTTTCTATAGTTGATTGATGTGATAGGGGTGTAAAATCATGTGATATACTGTAGGCCAGTGCTCATGATGACAATGTTATAGGCCCTAAACCTGTTACATCGCGCATATTAGACGACTGTTACAATGTTGACGATAATGTAGAGCTATAATTCATTATTTAGTATGCGTATTGCATTATTTAGCACAAGCTTTTGAGTGATAAATATCTCGTATATCTTTCTGCAAGGATATCGCGCGGGTCACCTTTTCCCCCACATGGCGCAACTTCATATACCACACTACTGATGCGATTTTTCTAATATTGCTAAAATTATGCGTATGAATCTGCGAGAGGGAACGGAAGGCCAATTCCCACTTTCCTTGTTAAATTTCATGCCATTTTCCAGTTTCCATCTAATTAAAATTACAATTTCGGCTTTCCCAGGTCTCGGTTGGCTTCTATTCCCAAATCGCCACAAATTTATCTGCTGTTTTCCTGGTTCTTAGATAATAGTGAAATCCCGCGTCCCGATAATAATTAACCATTTTCCCATACCCCTCATCTGCCCACTCCAGCACGGACTGCTATTATTCAATCTAGTGTGCTCTGACTGCAAGTGGCCACGGTGCCGATTATACATACGAAGCCGTATTTACTACCTGTGATTCGTTAGAACAGCTGCAATCGATCGGGACCACAACGAAGCACGAACCGCCCGGAAATCACCCTCGGCCCCAACATTTTGTGTGCTTATAAATGCTTTATGTCAGGCGTGCCACTACACCACGAGACATGCAAAAAAGACAAATTAACTCGTTGCTGAGGATCACAGGTAACGGCATATACTCAGACCCAACCATCGGGTCGAATCCATTTCGGCTAAATTCAATATAGGTTGCATCAATATTAAATCAAACCCGATGTAAACTTCATGCGACCAGCGAGTCGAAAGTTGCCGTTGAAAGTTTCGTGCATTGCTTTTAAGAGAATGCCAGCTAGCTACAGTAATCCAGAACTGCAACCACAGCAGTAACCACAACACCCAAAACCAACAACAACAAAAACGAAAACAACAATATCACCACCAACAACAACAACGACGACGACGGCGATGACGACAACAGCAACAACGACAACGATGACAAGGACGACAAATGTGGCGACGCCGACGGCGATAACGGCGACAACAACATCAGCAACGAGACGACGACGACGACGGCGACGACACCAACACAGCTAACCACAACCATGACGACTACTACCGCGACTGCAAGTGCAATCACGACTTCAAGAAACCTAAGCCATAACCTCAACCAACAACCACGTCCATCGCACACACAGCTACAGTCACTGCGCAGTCGCTTCCCCCAACAAAACGACTAGCTACTCAGCCAGCACAGCTACAGTCAAATCAACGTCTAGTAACTACTAGTACAAACACATGCTCACACATGCACACACACCCACACACACACCCACACACACACACACACACACACACACACACACACACACACACACACACACACACACGCGCGCGCGCACACGCACACGCAGCGGTCGATTAATGACACTCGCCTCCGGAATATCTTCTATGTATATTATGACAGTGTCCAAGTGTCGAAATCTGAACAGCACGCACCTGGTGCCCAGTGATCACTCCCGGGAGAGCTACGTGTTTGCTAGCTCTACCGGTGTAGGTCCTTCGCTCCCGCTACATGTACAGGCTTCCTGTAGCGGGAGCGAAGGGGCTACGCCGGTAGAGTCACGTATTTGCACGTATAGAACTAACTACTGGTAATCCGTTACAGATTATCGTTCCAACTTAAAATAATATGACAACGCTAAACCAAATAGGTCACCTTGCGCATTAGGGAAAAGCCGCCATACTCGGGCAGGTGTTAGAAGCAGTGTGATTTGTGAACGTGTATATTTGCAATAAATACCTGCATTTTCATAAACTGCCTTTGCATAAATAACCCATGATATATAGTTCTTGCTGCTACTGCTTCTGCTGCTGCTGCTTCTGCAATTATCCCATATCTGTCCGCAAGGTGTACGGTTGATTCTTTTGCTTGTTCATTTAAAAATGGCGATAAACCTTTATAAGCACTTGTTAAAACACTTGTTGAATACTTGTTACATTAGTTAGCGTAATATCTCTATTCTGTTGATGACGTTATATGATGAGTGTGACTGTGTAGCCTTACCAATCTGAACCTCAGTAACAAAAAGACCCATCTAACAAACCCAACGTACAGAATAATTTCAGTGATTACTATAGCTGCATTCAGGTGTTTCTCTTGTATAGTTTTACTGTTAATTTGAGAGGTTATGGTACGTAGATTTATTATTTGCCCTGTTTCGTCAGCAAAAAAATAGACGATAGTTGCAAGTTTGTTAAAGAAAAGGGTATGATCACCATGGCTAAGCATAACTAGTACACTTTCACTTTAAGCCATCTTACTTCAAGAGCACAATGTCAGGCAGCGGTGTAACAGTGGCGGCTGTTCGTCCTGCTGGCTATGCATACGTCTTTCGATGTGTTTTCACGGAACACCGAAAATGGCGCCAAAACGATCTTCTGAGGAAACGCAACCGCTTTAGAATTTTTCTAACCAAATATATGAACCGCCGGCTGTGGGTGTAATGATACCGTGTACGTATTTATCGCATACGTCGCAGAGAACACTAACATCGACCCGCGGATATATAAGAAAAACACAAGAAAAATGACACACGACTTAATACGCGGTACTACTGTATGTGCGAAAGGTATCTGGCACTACACTCTTCTATAAATATAGATATATATATGTGTAATTAAAACTGGTATCTTTAGGCACTGAGTTCACGACTGGTGATTGTGTCAAAGTGTAGAGGCAAGATCTTACTGCCATTTGCAGAGCCTATAGCAAGCAGTACACTGGCTGCATCAGTTATAAGATTATTGATGTTTTGGCTGCACTCGTCGTTCCTTATTGTAAGCCCTCGATCCATTAGTATTATACTCGAGTACAGTTGTAATACGCGGCAAAGTTGTGTAGGCTGAGCAGGCAATGTACTGTAGAAAGGGATCACATACATATGCGCCCGAATCTGAGCACGAAGAGGGAATGGTATGTGTACCTAGGCAAGAGTATAGTTGGAACTAATAATGGAGCGCTTTATTCCGACGTGTAGTTATTTGCTAAACGAAAAACGTTAGCTGCGTATTCGGCTCGTAGCCTCGTAGGCTGTGCACGAAATCTTATTTAGTGTTAAAACTATTTATTTTGTATATAGGGGCATACAGACGTTTTATTTTGTAGGGTTTGTATATACTGCAGTTGTGTTGCAAAACATTGAAATGGCATTACATTTGTTGAATAAAAAACACAACATGAAATACAAAACATGCCATGTTATTACGTTTTCTTCTCGGCACGTTGTAATGCGGTTATCTGCTATAATAGTTTTAGCTAATCAATAACACAACTCGCCATTAATTCTGCATTGTTTCATAAACGGGTTAGTATAATATTGGGTGAAATAGATATCACGAACATCTACTTTTGATAACTTATAACAATGGATATAGATTCTCTTTCTTCACCTGTCTTCTCCCTCCTCTCTGTCTTTCCCTTCACTCTCTTTCCCTTCCTCTAGCTCCTCCTTCCTCTCTCTCACTCCCCATCACTTTCCTTCCGCCATCTCTCTTTCCCCATTTCTCGCGCGTGGGCATGGTGGGTTCGTAAGAAGACAGAAGGACTGGGTGAAAATGGTGTAAGTACATACTGAATGAATATCGCAGGGCATTCATTTATATTTACTTGTTCTGCTGCATTGCTATACCGCCGCTGCGTATCGCAAGTCGCTTTTTGCGTATTTATTTACATCGCGGAAGATGCAACGGCGTTCGATATGCAAGTAGAAGCTACGAGAAAGCGAACAGTGATTGCGCATTTTCCCGAGCAAATGAAAAGGGAAATGCACCTAGTCACTGCCCGAGCGCCATCTATGATCGGTAGTGGCACAACTGCAACGGCAAACTGCATGCAGCGCCCGGACAACCACGGAGCTCTATTAATGAACTAATTTATACTATTAAAGTAAGACATTTCGGATAAAAACTCCGGAGGGGGTGAACGGCTGCGCGTGAAACGTACACCACGTGTCGACAATGATTCGGTATCCTGCCTTTCAACTTTGGAAGAAAATGTAACCTCCGAAAATGTGATTTTGCGAGGGAAACTATGAAAATATGTATACAATCTATAAATAGAACGAGGGATATCTGTTGTCCATCCCCAGTGGCCGAATGCATAAAGCATCGGACTCCAAAACCATTGATTCTGCGTTCGAATCCCACCTCAGGAAATTCTGTTTCTTTACTTTTGGACTGTTTAGTATGTACTTTAGTAAGCTAACAACGCATTTTAAAATTAACGCTGTAAGATGTGCTCCATACCACCCAGCTTCTAACGCTTCATGTGAACGATTTCATCGTGTTATGAATTCGTTTCTCGCAAAATATGTTGAACCCGCACAAAATAATTGGGACCTATTACTACCCTCGTTGTTAGCGGCATATCGTATGAGTATTCATGCCACCACACAACATTCACCATTTTACCTTTTCTACTCTAGGCCCCCTGTGTTTCCTTTTGACAACGTTTTATTACCTAGACGTAGAGGTTATGATGAGGACCCCTTTTTCGCAAAATATCGAACAATTTCATCAGGCGTATTCTTATCTGAAGAAGGCAACAAGAAAGGTTAGGAAAAAAATAAGAGACTCTACGATAGAAAGGCAAGAGCTCACGAATTTATGGTAGGGGACGCGGTATATTACTACGATCCAACACTAAAGCCAGACACAACTCCGAAGCTAGCAGCTTCTTGAAAACCACATTTTACCGTTAGTAACGTTATAACGCCCAAGAAATGTTTGCTTCAACATGAGACAACAAGACGCGAGATAACAGCGCATGTCGACAACCTCCGCGCAGCTCACTCATATCTGCGTTGGGATCAGCCCAATAAGGAAGCCCAGGAACAACAAGAGCAATAGCCACAGGAGAAACCTACGAGAAAGCAGCCATTGCGATTAGAAACGCGCGCCTACCCGGCGGCACCCTCATCAACGGATAGCTCCACTGATGATTCAGACGAGGAGCACCTACAGGAGCAAGCGTCATCTGACAGTGATTTCAGCGAGAATAGCCTCATACGCTTAGCAAGATTAATTCCGGGACCGTCGCACACACCACCCATTGAAGCCAATCGCTTGGATTTCTCTGATCAAGGACATTCTGAATAAACATGACTCAATTCGCGACGGACACCCAAGTGCCTTGGTAGAAGTGCACGCCTACCAGGTTGCTGAAGTCTTGCAAGGAGCTGAAAACACTAACTACAGCAACTACTAATTACCCCTCTTTTCATAAACCCACCATACACTGCTACATACAAACAACAACGCCATATGTCTAATCAGTTGCATGCGCAGCATAGGAACAGTAAGTACTACAGCAGCAGTAATAGATAAAATACGCAGGTATAGTATATCAGGGATTTAACTGATTATGCAGTAGCGATATTTCTAAAGCACGACCGATAAGTGCAATAACATTGTCAAATGCAGACTATCTTTTGTCTCATCCAAACCATAAATCATATATCGTGAACGATAATTGGGTAATCTCGCCTATAAAGAAATTTCGCTACCCACCTATATAGCACCAGGCAGCCCAACCACTAACCCCCCCCCCTATACATTGCATATTTCAGATCAAATTATGTTGTAAGATCGTGCGCATACTCTAACTGATTTGGTATTTTCAGGCATAGAGTTGCACAAGCGTCAGTAACGGCATATTTTTTTATTTCCTATTTGAGCTCACAATACATGTTAAAATTTTATGTGATGATTTCAGTTGTGTGTACTTTTAAACGTATTACAGTTTATGTATTGATTTTGTTTTGTTTTGTTTAATTCTACTTTTGACGTGTTACACGTTTATCTCATGCTTGCATTTTTTGGTTTAATTGAAATTTCGTTCTAGCTATGTATTTTTCTTTAATGTATATGTATATTTCTTTACCTTGTATTTTTGTGTGTATCTACGTGATGACGGTTTCTTATACATGTATAACTTGACCAAATGCGTTCTTATATCACCTTCAATTTTGTTTATTTATTTATTTTTTTCGATTTTTTGTTTACGATATTTACGAGCATGTTTATGAGTGTTAACAGCATTTCTGTCTCGTCACTAGTTGTGCTAACTACAACAATGCGACCAGACTCAAACGACTCTAACCGTGGAAACCTCTAGCATCAGCCATTACGTTGTTGTTGAGTATTATTCGTGTGACTCATTACCTTGCATCGTGCTTTGCATTATAACGCTCACGATGTCTAATCGCTCTCTACTCTTCCACCAAGTTCTTACCACACCAGTTAACAACCGATCATGGAACACTACAACCCCTATCTTTGACGCTCCAACGAGGACCCGACCGCCCAGGTGGAGCCACCCCACAAACGTTTTTGTGCAGACCGTGCAGACCAGGCCACCGTCCCCACCAACAATGGGCCAACAATAATGACAACGACAACGACTACCACTACCAGGACCCCACCGGCCGCCCTACGGGATGCCCCTGCCACCACCTGCTGGACGCTGTCCCCGCACCGGTGCTGTCCCATTCCACCGGTCAGCCCCCATTGCCGAGGCCACGCCTCATATATAGCCGGGCGCCGGGACGCACATACAGTAAGTGGAGCACCTTCTTCGACGATGTGCTCTACTTCCGGCGGCTCAACCTTGAATTAACGGTGGTGCACCTCGATGACACCAGATAGTCCAATAGAAGAGGCTCCACTCCCCGGGGTTGCGCCGGAACACCAGTAATGGCGCCAGCGCACCCACAACGCCGATGGACCACCACCACGATGGAGATGTCCCGGATCCCACCACGGAGATGTCTCGGATCCCACCACAAAGATGTCCCGGATCCCACCACGGAGATGTCCCGGATCCCACCACAAAGATGTCCCGGATCCCACCACGGAGATGTCACGGACCCAGCCCCAGAGAGGCTTCTACGGAACCAACTCCAGAGATCCACCCACGGATCCAGCCACGCAGTTGCACCCACGGACAACTAACAACAACAGACGTCGGACATCGCATTAATTAAAGATTAGTTAAGCTTAGTTAAATTTTTATTGGCAACTCTAGGTTGCAATAACATGTTAGGCAACGGTTAGCACACATTATTTACTCAACAACAAATTCTCAACAAACAAAACCAAATGTAAAATGGATAAAATCTAAGAAACATTAAAATAATAACAAGTGAGCAACCTTTTAAATGAAACGTATACATAAACGTATAAAAGTACCCTTTAAGTTGTTTTCTATAAGATAATAGCTTACAACTTTTCATAGGTAAGGGGGTAATGTAATGAAGCAGATTCCGTCATATAATTAGGGATTCGAATTTAGACGGCAGATTCGGGCTCAAGGACGGCCTCTGGCAACCGATCCGTCATTCGCCTCGTTAATGTCAAGAGTCTAGGCCAGTGGTCAAGATAACCCCCTTCCTATCTTTAGAAAATGTCAAAGCTGGCCTTGTTTCGCGGGTAATTAGCTTGGAATGTCCAAACCCGTGGTACTACTTAGATTACGTGGTACGTCTAGAATTGCTTAAATAGAGATGCTTTTTGAACAGAAGGGCAGAGTACAGTCGCTTGACCAGATGTAAGTATGGTGGTACCTTAGCATTGTCTTGTGTATCTTGTACTGTGTGCATATGTGTTTAAACTCTATTGAGATAGTATTCTATGTTTAAACTCTATTGAGAAAAATCAGATACAGTGTTCTATGTTAAACTCTATTAAACGACAATTGAGTCTGTAGATTTCTTTGAGTCGGTTTCTTTGAGTCTAGTTACGTAAACGAACGTGTACGGGACATTTGCCGTAGAGTTTTATAGCATTCTCTGTGCTACTCAGTGAGCGACCCAATAGAACTACTTATTGTACGTTATACTTTGTGTTTGTCATACGTTCTTCTACGTCTATTTATTAATCGTGTTAACCTAAGGGTTTATTGCCCGTGCCAAAAGCCGAACCTGGTACACTATACGATCATATATACATTACACGTTATTGATCATGGAAGGGGTAGGCCTACATGTAAGAGGGAGACATTTTCTTTGGGGTTCCGAAAAACACAATTCCACTTGACAATTTCATGGGCCATTTTAATTAGAAGCTCTGAATAATGAACCCCTAACAAGCTCTTTGACTGACTAGTCAAGAAATTTAAAGGTCTGTATATTGCTCTTATTTAGCCGCCGATAGTTCTTATTTAGAACAAAGTCTTTATTGTTATCTTCTAAAACTACAGACCATCCGCTGACCGCTGTAGAGACGTGCGCCGGGCGGCGATGATATCTATGGTTTCATGCTTCTCAGTCACTTGCCCGAGAACAAATATAAATAAGATAATATTATTGTAATATAATAAAGATTACAGTTATTTCGTATTGATATAAGTAAAAATTTAAATGTTTAGTTTATTATGTGTTTGATAACGCGTTAGTAAAAAATGAATGATCGCTATCGGCTACCTCCTCGGCTGAACTTCTGTCAGAGAACGAAAGATGACGCCATTAATAATGTAGAGCAGTTTGATTATATTTGTGTTTGTCTTTATATTGACGTGTAATGTACATACTTTCGTAATCAGAGAAGTCTTCAAACTACTCACTGATGGTACATTAATGTCTAGATTTTTAGATAACATTTGCAAGCGCTATTCGCTCCTACTATCACCCCTTTCTGTCTTGCCTCTGCCTCTGCCATGGCACTGTACACTGTAGTCTGTACACTGTCTCTGGTGCGCTTATCTCTGTGATCTCCCCTTCACCTTCACCGTTATAGTTATTATTACGACGATAGTGAACACTCCTTTCTCCTGCCCAGCACGAAACTTTTCAATAGAACCAGTTTATTATAGCAGTGCGATATATTACTATTAATAAACGCTATATATATTATATATATATATATATATATATATATAATATATTAATGTTATGCTATCAATGTCTATCAACTGCCAAATGATCATTGACATTGAGTTAGGTTGACTAAATAGTATAACAAATTATATTTATAAATTACAGACTGAATCACACAGTGTTTGACTGCTTCCTCATGTGTACAAATAGTGTTGAAATACTCACTTCTTAGAGGATGAACTGATTAGATTTTTAGTTTAGACGTAAACTCATGCTCGACAAAAATTTGCCAACATGTAATTTGGATTTCTATCTCTCTCTATTGCTCTCCACCTTATCTCATCATCCTTCCTAGCCCTTGCCACGTTCCACCACTCTGCAGCATGGGATTACCAAAGTGGAATGTTGTGGATTACCAACACGAATGTGAGCTGTGATTCTAAATTATGTCACGTCCTCGACATGTATGTGTGTGTGTGTGTGTGTGTGTGTGTGTGTGTGTGTGTGTGTGTGTGTGTGTGTGTGTGTGTGTGTGTGTGTGTGTGTGTGTGTGTGT